>NC_054706.1:67687461-67917461 GCF_016097555.1 Gigantopelta aegis
GTGGGTGGGTGGGGTGGATGGATGTGTGGGTGGATGGATGGATGGATGGATGGATGGATGGATGGGTGGATGGATGGATGTGATCATTTGGAGCATGCCAGAATTTTGTAAAAAAAAAAAAAAAGTACGACAATTTAAAACACATCAAATGATCACAGACCATAACTATATTTTTTTACAGTTAAAATTAAAACTTTTGCAAAAACATTTGTGACGGATCTTTCACTATAATTCCTGGACTAATAACTATTTACTCATCTCAAGATATGGTGGTGGAGTGTGGAGGAAATTAATAGGTGATTTACACTCCGAACTACAGAAAACTACTATCTGAAGCAACACATTAAAACTACGGTTTAGATCCAAAATTCTGTACAGTGTTGAAAGAGAACCAAGTATCTTTAACATCCCCATCCCTGACCCTCCCCCACCTTTCTAAAATCATGACCAGTTATTTTCCGTGTTAATATCTAATTAAAACTACATTCCCTGGAATATTTTTATTATTTAAGCATATAGAACAGAAAATCCAATTACGTTTGGTGCATATATGACGCCGCACTCCGCATTGGTTTCACTACGCTGGCTTATCCAGGTCAAAAACAAAGCCATGTTTTTGAAAGTAGAACACTTTTGACGGGCTCGTTGGCTTATCACAAGTATAGAATTCCCCAACAAGAGATCACGTGAGATTTTGCAATTTTTGAACAAATTTAACTGTCTTGATTGAGGGGTCGTCTCATATCTCCAAAACATATTTATATCCATAGAGATATGGTACAATGCCTTTCCAGGGGTCGGTGAGTGGGGGATTTGCCCTGAAATTTTGACAGTGGCCAGCTGTTGGCATACACGTTACATGTAAGGGGATGTTACTAATTACGTAACGCTCTAGGGGTAGAGGAAGAGGGTACCGTGTTTTTCAAAACTATATGTTATTTTTATTCATTACTTAAACCTAAAAAGGTGTTTTTTGGAAATGCACGGTCAGTCTAGAACCGATCCCCATCGGCGGGTATACAAAAAGACCATGGTATGTGATATCCTGTCTGTGGGATGGTACATATAAACAATCCCTTGCTAAAAAAAAATGTAGCGGGTTTCCAAGGCGCGTGTGCAGGGATTTCAGCAGGGTTGGGGTTATAGACTGTGTTAAGCAAAGTTTATATGGGGCCATGCTCCCCAAAAAAATACATTTCAATTTTTTTTTAAGCTTGGGCAAGTAAGGATTTCGACCTCCAATACCCTCCCCCTGCACATGCACTCGATTCCTCTCTAAGATTATATGTCAAAATTACCAAATGTTAGACATCCAACAGCAGATGGAAGGAAGGATAGGATATGTTTTATTTAACGATGCACTCAACACATTTTATTTACGGCTGTATGGGGTCGGATGATTATTAAATCAATATGCTTTATCTTTGATGTCGTTAAACACCTACCCCCCACCTCCACCCCCCAACTTTACCCTTTCCAAACAAAATAATATTTATTTGAATTTGTCTATTTTAACACGTAAAATTAAGAAGTGAAAACTTTCATTGTCTACTTTAGTATATTTTATTTTAAAAATATATACATGATTAATGTGTTACTAGTATACAAACTAAACTTTGAAAGTCCTACTAACACTTTATAAAATATCAATTCTGAAATAGGAAGGTATGACTGTCGATAATACGTTGTTAAGATCAAACCGGTTTTAATTACAGCGCAAGATTTCTCTTAATTTTTTGAGACGAACCCTACAATTTGAAATCAGCAAACGCACATGTTAACTGAAACTGACAACAGACTGTCGTTTGTGCTTTGCCGAGCTATGGCAGCAGAGGCGACAAATCAAGCATATAAGTTTGACGATATCCGTTCATAGCGAACACACACGACTTTTTTAAAAGTGCATTTGAGCTTGTATTTCACATTTGTACATGATGTTATAATATGGTAACCAGATAATGTAACTTTAAACACAGGTTAAAACACAATATTATCAACCAGCTGCTGTTAGACACTAACATGCGTGTAATATATATATATATATATACACTATATATATATACATAATATATATATATATATATGTATATATATATACATGTAATATAATAGGACCACATGTTAGTGTGATACAAAAGACTGCTGCTACATGGAGCCAATTAGGCATTAACATTAAATGTTCTTTGTTCCGGCTACCTAATCGACCCTTTCTTGTCTTCTTTTAAATTATTTTCGTGCTTATATCCAATTAAGGTTTTAGCATGCTGTCCTGGGCACACACATCAGGTATCTGAGCTGTCTGTCCTGGACAGTGAGTTAGTTGTTAGTGAGAGAGAGAAGAGGGTGTAGTGATCTTACACCTACCCAGCAGGTACCGGGCTGCGAACCCTGTACCTACCAGCCTTATGTCCAATGGCCTAACCACGACACCACCAAAGCTGGTTAATCGACCCTAATAATTAACTTAATACTTTGATGTCGCACAATGATGTCATCAATGGGTGCAATACAACCTTATAGGAACATCAACCAAATGAGTTGAGTGATATAAATTAAGATCGATAATGGGTAACAAACAGGATATTGAACTTGCTACCATTTCGTATCATGTTTATATCCCTCGTGAAATAATTTTCATCATCACTCGCCAAAGCTTGTGACAATTTTGAAAATTATTTCACTCGGGACATAAACATGATATGAAATGGAAGCTCATTTAATATCCTATAGCTAAATACAAAATTCCATCTCAATATTTTCAGGCATTGCAAAAAAAACCTCCCAAAAGTCTGAAAAACAAATTTAAATATCTTCTAAGTTCAAAAATGGGTAAATCACCATGAAAGTCAAATTGATCTAAAACAATACATGATACACAAAATTTCAGATCAATATCTCAAGGCATTGTGGAAAAACTATGTCTGGAAAACTATATGTGGGACAGACGGACAGACAGACAGACAGACAGAAGGATGGAGATGAAACCTACATGTATAGTTCACCTCCAGTTGGACTGGTACTGGACTATTAAAAGCAAAGTAAACACTCAACACATTTTATTTATGGTCATATGGCGTCGGACATATGGATAAGGACCACACAGATATATAGCGAGGAAACCTGCTGTCACCACTTCATGGTTTACTCTTTTCAATTAGCAGCAAGGGATCTTTTATATGCACCATCCCACAGACAGGATAGCACATACCACGGTCTTTGATGTCCCAGTCACGGTGCACTGGCTGGAATGAATGAAGGAAGGAAGGAAATGTTTTATTTAACCATGCACTCAACACATTTCATTTGGCATCGGACATATGGTTACGGACCACACAGATATTGAGGGAGGAACCCCGCTGTTGCCACTTCATGGGCTACTCTTTTTAATTAGCAGCAAGGGATCTTTTATATGCACCATCCCACAGACAGGATACACATACCACGGCCTTTGATGTACCAGTCATGAAATAGCCCAATGGGCCCAACTGATGGGGATCGATCCAAAATCGACCGCACGTCAAGCGAGCACTTTACCACTGGGCTACGTCTTGCCCCCAAAGTAAACACTACAGAAATGAGTCCACATGGTATATATCACTAAGTGTTACCAGATGTAGTAATTGGGAGTGATACATGTAAGTGTCAAGTTTCTTAGTCACTGCATACATCATGCATAGCTTTGGGCACGTATTTAAATCTATCAGTCATGCTTCTTAATAGTTTAATAGTTTTTACAACAAATATGGTTCCACTCGCTCAAGTTTAGTTTTGCCAAACACATTTTTAATTCACCCATTATATTCAACACCATTTACATGGTCTTCAAGGGTTGTGCAAAAACAAAATGGGTTAACTGGATTTATTTTTGTATAACCCATAAATGAGTTTATTTCATTTCATTTCAACTTATTTTTTCGTGCTTATAACCAATTAAGGTTCAAGCACCCTGTCCTGGGCACACACCTGAGCTATCTGGGCAGGCTGTCTGTCCGGGACAGTGGGTTAGTTAGAAGAGGGTGTAATGGTCTTACACCTACCTATCGAGTCATTAAAACTTGCTCTGGGTGGGAGCAGGTATACCGGGCTGCGAACCCAGTACCTACCAGCCTTATGTCTGATGGCTAAACCACAACACCATTGAGGACAATAAATGTGTGGCACAAATTTAACCGCTGCAACTGCCTACAGCAATGGACAATGCTGTGGATATTGCCGTGGAGTTTTTAATTCTTCACAGCTCTTTTTTGACTTGAACTACCGTATATATAAAAAAAATTCAACTACATGGGTTTTTCTTTTGCCGTGAGCATTTCATTAATTAATTGCAAATTTTTATTTCTCAGCTGAGACTTGTCTGCTTTAAACTGCCTAACAATTCTCTACAAATGCATTTCACTGTACCATGACATTAAACAAATTTAATGTTTCTGCTTATTTCATTGTTCTAGTGTAACACACTCGGTGTCTTTGGAAAGAAAACAAGGCAGGATCAAGGTTCAGGAATTTATTCCCAGGTGGAACCAGAAGTTATAGAAAAACTATACACACGACTCTTTGTTGTGAGCAATGAGTCTCACAGAGATAAAAGAATTGTCACATCGAAACTTAATCAAAATCTTATGGTGTTGTGTGTGTATGTGAATGTTACACAGACGTTACATGAAACATCACGTGATATAATAAAACCGTATCACTGGCTATTGGCTAATAACAAACTAGGGCGTTGTCCAAACTAAATACGATATTCTCAACAGAATATCATAACCAAGAAAACTGAAATAAAATACATACAGTAAATATTAAAATAAACTAATTAAAAATATTTACTCCCCGTTACACTAGTCCTTGTAGTTTGGTAGTCTAAAATTGGACCTTTAAAATGGGGTGTTTTTGGTGCATCTTGAATTAATTATTAGATATAAATGCTGAATTATCGTCATATCGAATTCACTCTCTGTGAAATATGAGATGCCAGATGGATTAAATTATTAGAAAGCCCGAGCTTATTTATTATAAAGCTGATAATCCTCTGCCATAAACGTACCAGATTGGTGGGGGGATGGTGCACAGGGGGCAATAGATTGGTCTCTCAGGGAGTGTGATAACTGCCCAAATGCCCTTCTAGCTCTCTTACTGTCAGAGTACTCAGGCTGGGGGGGGGGGGGGGGACTATCCTCCTAGTGCTGGAGCATATCCTCAAATTCGGCAAAAATGGTACAGATATTCCGGCAATATATGTTAACTTGTGACATTTTTACCATCATTCTACTCTCAAGAGTAGTGATTCATTTGCAATCCTATTAATATAGCTGTTTGGTGGTAATGCTAATAATAGGGGGCAGGATTTAGCTCAGTCGGTTAAGTACTCGCTTGAGATGCTTTGTGTCACAGGATACATTAAACTGATTGGATTTTTTCTTGTTCCAACCAGTGCACCAAACTGGACAAAAGTTATGGTATGTGCTTTCCTGTCTGTGGGAAAGAATATATAAAAGATCTCTTGCTGCATTAGGAAAAATGTAGCGGGTTTCTTTTGATGACTATGAGTCAGAATTACCAAATGTTTGACATTCAATAGGTGACGATTCATTAATCAATGTGCTCTAGTGGTGTCATTAAAAAAAAAAAACTTTTTTATTATGCTAATATCAATAAATGTTGTTATCCTATTTGGGTGTGTGGGGGTTCAATTCGGGCAAAAACCAGGCTTCCCCCACCCCACCTGACCTACAAAAATGTGATCCCATAGGCCTATATCCTCCACCTCCAGACTGTTTAAAAAGAAAGAAACAAATGTTTTATCTAACAACGCACTCAACACATTTTATTTACGGTTATATCCAGATCGTTTACTCTTTCCGATTATCTGCACGTTCAGTGCAAAGAGTAGCCCGAGTACTCTGACTGTAAGAGAGCTAGACGGACATTTGGACATAAACACGCTCTCATTACAGTCAGAGACCAACCTATGTCTTTTTTTGGCAATTCCTGACTACCAAACGGTAGGCAACGAGTCCCGCTCTAATACCACAACAATCCTATGTTTGACGTCAAATACCTTTACATCAATCATTTTCGAGTTAAGTGATACAAAAAAATCCACATATTAATCACTAATACACTTACTACAGAAAGAAACCCGACAGCACCCACATTCAGCTACGCTTCGTGACACTCCGTCGCAACAATTGCAAAGCTCGGCGATCTATTTCGAGACTGGGCGATTCCGCCTTGTGCAGCAGTTACAGGGGCTGTCTCATATCAAAGCGAAGTTACAACATGGAAGAGTTGGCTAATGCCGTTTTGGATGAATTTGGATTTCATTACGTCATTAAACCAAAACAATTACACATTATTGATTCCATTTTGAATTTGAAGGATACATTTGGGGTGTTATCGACAGGATACGGCAAAAGTATGTGCTACGTACTGCCTCCTCTTATGAGATGAACCCCTGTAACTGCTGCACAAGGCGGAAATCGCCCAGTCTCGAAATAGATCGCCGAGCTTTGCAATTGTTGCGACGGAGTGTCACGAAGCGTAGCTGAATGTGGGTGCTGTCGGGTTTCTTTCTGTAGTAAGTGTATTAGTGATTAATATGTGGATTTTTTTGTATCACTTAACTCGAAAATGATTGATGTAAAGGTATTTGACGTCAAACATAGGATTGTTGTGGTATTAGAGCGGGACTCGTTGCCTACCGTTTGGTAGTCAGGAATTGCCAAAAAAAGACATAGGTTGGTCTCTGACTGTAATGAGAGCGTGTTTATGTCCAAATGTCCGTCTAGCTCTCTTACAGTCAGAGTACTCGGGCTATGCAAAGAGGAGTTATCACATATAATGTCCATACCATGGGTGTATGGGGACTCCTTGATTATGGTGGACTGCCCGAATTTTTCCCAGTTTTCCCCTGCACCCCCCCCCCCCCCCCCCCCATGGTCCATACTGTAACTTGGACGTAACGTATTCTAAATCGTATTGGTAGAATTAGCCACGCCTACTATATAGTCAATCACAGAGTACAAAGCCGGAGGGTGGGGTGGAGGAGTGTTAATTATTTAAATAGTTAAACTCAACATACCAGCTGAAATCATTCAACATATGACTTATACTCCACACGTCTTGCGAAATCTCAATAAGCTCCAATAAAAGTGTCAGATCATAAAACTATTAGGTCATCGTTATCCTCAAACTTTTATGAATATTTCCTGTTTTCAAGTTATTTTTCGGCGATCAACCGGTCATGTGATAATTTTATCACGTGACTTGACTTCAAAAAGCCACGCCAATAAGCACTCGGAGCTGCTCAGCCGATTACACGAATCAAACCTCGGAAACACAACAGCTGGATCAACTAGGTTGGTTACAAAATGTTTCGCAAATCTTCGGGCCGAAATTCGGCTTTTTCAACAAATGATATTGAAGAATCCCTTTGAAATGTTCCCAGTTCAACACACACACACACACACACACACACACACACACACACACACACACACACACACACACACACACACACGCGCGCGCGCGCGTAAGTACGCACTCAAACACGTAGGCCTACACAGAAACTAAAAAATGCATAAAAGAAAATAAGAAATACACCCCCCTTAAAAAGCAAACAAAACAAAACAAAACAACAGATCGAAGGAAAGAAACAAAAGAAGAAAAAAGGGGAGGAAAACAATTTAAAAATATATATTTAAAAAACGTTTAAAACAAAAAAGTGTTTTCTTTCACACCACTAAAACACATTAGCAGCAAGGGATCTTTTATATGCACTTTCCCACAGACAGGAAAGCACACACCACGGCCTTTGACCGATGGATCCACCGTGATGGTTCGAGCCTTCAACGCAAGCTCCTCAGGCGAGCATTCAGCCGACATTGGTATGTCCTTTCCTGTCTTTGGGAAAGTGTATATAAAAGATCCCTTGCTGCATTAGGAAAAATATAGCTATTTCCTCTCATGACTACGAGTCAGAATAACCATATGTTTGACATCCAATAGCCGATTATTAATTACTCAATGTGCTGCAGTGGTGTCGTCAAACAAAAGAAACTTTTTAACTTTCAACTTCCACAAAACATAAATTGTGATGTGAAAAACAATTGGCGAACCAGACACATTACACTAGCGTGGGAAGCGGGGACGGGAGGCAAAGGGACATGTGCCCCCCACTTTTCAGATATTTTGCTTTATATTTGCTTTATAATGGTGTAAAGTGTGTAAATATAAAAGTGTGCCCCCTCCCCCCCCCCTTTTTGCACCTTCCTACACCAGTGCATGATTATTAGGCGAAACATGTATCTATAGATCAAGTCTCGTGGATAATTTATTTTGCAAAGAGGGATTTTGCTGTTGATCAATGACACCCCAGCATATTAACTGAATATCAGGCGCGTATGCAATACATTTCTGCCGAATGTGAGAGGATGTCTATAAAAAAAATCAATCTTTTGCGTGGAAAGGGGCAGCTGATCGCCAAAACCCACCCCCTGCAAAAGTGCCTATAGCCAAGGGGGGGCCAGGGTGCCCATTACCCACAAAAAATATACTCAAGTGCCTCTTGTCATTCTGGAGGCTTTTTTTTTTTTTACCTTCTCTCTCTGTTTTGTTTTTTTTTTGGGGGGGGGTGGAAAGGGTGGTGGTGGTGGTGGAGGTAGTTGGTTTTTAAAAATTCCATTGGGTTGCCCTTGTCACGAATTGGTCCATGTGCCCTTTTCCCCTTAGTCACCAGCCAAAACACGTTCAGGACTGCATCCGCCTCTGGTGTCTTAGTTATTAAACTATTATTATTGTTATAACCTGTATAGTAATCTGTACTCTGATCGCAATACGGACATTTGGACATTATAATACTCTTTCATGTTCAAGAGCATTATAATGTCCAAATGTCCGTGTTGCTTTCCCACAGACAAGACAGCACATACCACGGCATTTAACATATTTATTTAGTTATTTAATGTTAAAAGTTTCTTTTGCATCACTAGAACACATTGATTTATTAATAATTGACTATTGGATGTCAAACATTTGGTAATTTTAACTAATAGTCGTAGAGAAAACACGCTACATTTTTTGTTTGTAGCAAAGGATCTTTTATATGCACCATCTCACAGATAGGATGACACATACCACGACCTTTGATATACCAGTCGTGGTGCACTGGCTGGGACGAGACATAGCCCAAAGGGCGCACAGACAGAGATCCTAAACCAACAACGCATCATGCGAGGGGAGCGGGATGTAGCTCAAGCGGTACCGTATCCAACTGTGAAGCGGTCGGTCATCGGATCAATCCTTCTCAGTAGACCCATTTGCAGTTTAGGCTATTTTTCGTTCCAACCAGTGATCCACAACTGGTTCATCAAAGCCGTGGTATGTGCTGTCCTGTCTGTGGGAAAGTGCATATAAAAGACCCCTTGCTGCTTATCGGAAAGAGTAGCCTATGTGGCGGCAGCGGGTTTCCTCTAAAGAAATATGTCAGAATGACAATATGTTTGACGTCCAATAGCCGATGATAAGATAAAAATCAATGTGCTCTTGAGGAGTCGTTAAATAAAACAATTTTTTGCATCATGCGAGCGTTTTACCACTGGCTACGTCCCACCCCTTATTTCGTTATTCAGGCCCATCACAGGGATCGATATTTGGAGTGGGGGACACAACCTCTAATGGGGTGGGGGGGGGGTTCACAGCCTCTATAGGTTGTGGGACACAAGCCATATTGTTACCCTTATTTATATACTAGTATAAAGTAGGACAAAACTCGTACATTTTCGTCCTCGTGTGAGGGAAGGGAGCACCTGCCTCCCCCGACCCCGAATTCCTACGGGCATGTTATGTTTGAGCACTGAAGAATACCCTGATTTAAATATATATAATGTGTTCATAGATATACTATTTTAAATTATTATTATAGACACAGCCCGTTATTTTAGACTATACAAACTCGATCCGTACAGTGTTTTATGCTATACCACAACCGTTTAAACACAATCCACAATTTATATAAACCAAACAGGAAAGCGATCGATCCGGGACATTTCAATATGGACGTCAGAAGAAAGTAGACACAGGACAGACATTATTTTATAATTTCATATTTTGTGTATTTATATTGAACTGTGACGAAAGACACAGTGGAAATGAAACCAAACACATGGAAAGAGAAACGGCAACACATGGTCAAAAGTCATATTAGTTTAGAAGCCGTGTATTCCTATGTGAAACATTACGAATATCCGCCAGGCACAAGCGATTTGGATAAAAGATCAATTCGAAAAAGGGCCAAATCATTTACTTTTCTGGACAATCATTTCGTTTATATTCCTGAAAAATCTCAAAAGACATTAGATGATGGGACTGAAATCAACATTGAACCGCGTCGAGTTCTGCTCAAAGATGAGAAGCGACGCCAAGCAGTGTGGGAAGCGCACGTCGATGAACATGGTGCTCGGGTTTTATGTAACCTCAATAGTAAAATTCACCAGGGTCAACACACAGTTAATTTTCCCATTACGCCCTCCCTCCACCTATCAACCAATCAATCAAAACAACAAAAAATGATAGAGAAGGGGAAAAAAAGAAGGAAAAGAACAAATAAAATTACAAGCCTAATCGGGTTAATATGAAATAAATAAAAGGTTCCTAGATTTAAAAAAAAAAAAATAATCCCTGCCCACCTTGAGAAAAAAGGCCTTCCGTAGTTTGTTTATTATTATTTTATTTTTTTGTAAACAAAATTTGGCTTAAATAAATGTCCTGAAAATATAAAATAAAAGTTCACATTCCACCTACACCTACATTAAAAAAAAAATAGCATTCCTTTTTTATAATCTCTGGTGAATTACACAAACTATATTTAAAGTTATTTTGAAAATGTATTTTTTTTTTTTTGAGAATGAGTGGGTAAGGGTGGGGCAGGAAATGAATACAATTTGTTTCTCTCTCTCTCTCTCTCTCTCTCTCTCTCTCTCTCTCTCTCTCTCTCTCTCTCTCTCTCCCTCTCCCTCTCCCTCTCCCTCTCCCTCTCCCTCTCCCTCTCGGTCTCGGTCTCGGTCTCTTTTTATGGTAGTATATGAAGAGTTTAGGTGCAAAACGCGATATATCCATTTTTTTTTTTTCAGTAAAAGTGACTTTTTTAATTGGCGTATATTGCGTTTTGATAAAAAAAAAAAAAAGAGATTTATGCAATACAATTTCATAAGGATCAATTGCATTTTGCAGTAAATCAGCGGGCCTACGATTAGCCCTTACTGACATACAATAATAGCTTTAACTAAAAAAAGAAAGAAAATGGTTTATATCACGTTTTGCACCTGAACTCTTCATATGAACTCTGCATATATACTCACACAGAGAGGATTATTCTCATCAAACTTAAACACATCACATATCACACAAACACATATTTAACTCAACCTCATAAAAATATCTATCTATCTGTTGAAGTAAATAATAAAAAAAAAAAATTCAAACTGAATTTCAGGAACCCACCTGGGCATGGAGAAGACGACATCAGCGGTATCGAAGACATATTACTGGATGGGCATCTCGAGTCTGGTGCGAGAGATCATCCGGGATTGTGCAGTGTGTAGAGCGTCCAAGGCTGCTTGTGGTACAACCGTCAGCATGCCAATACTGACGTCAGAAATTAAGTTGGAAGTGGAATGTGCTCCTAGTAACGAAGATTTTGAACCGTTTGTGCCTTTCCACAGTATGCGCATAGAGACTGCCACATCTTTTTGGCAAAAGGTAAAATAGTTGTATTTATAAACATTTAAAGGGACATTCCTGAGTTTGCTGCATTGTAAGATGTTTCACAATAATAAAATATTTCTACGATTAAACTTACATATTAAATATATTTTCTTGTTTAGAATATCAGTGTCTGTATATTCAATGTCTTTCTGGTCGTCTTAATATTTGTAAGAAGCCCAAACTGGATTTTGTCTTCAAATAATTTCGTATGTCCGAAAAAAAGAGAAATAAAATGAAATTTAACCTAGTACAAATATTAGAACGATCAGAATCATGTTTAATAATATTTTATACAGAAAAATATATTTGATATGTAATTACAATGCTTTGATGTCACTATTGCATGTGCTATAATGATGTCAGCCTACGATAATTTTTCAATACTGTAGTGCTTAGATAACTTCGAAAGTCCCCAGACTGGCTTGTGCATCCCCCTTCCCCCTGACTAGAGATTTTGTACCCCTCTCTCCAGATATTAGTCGTAAGGGTCTGCTACATGTAGTTCATTTTAATTTAATTTAGGCAGGGGGGCAGGACGTAGCCCAGTGGTAAAGCACTTGCTTGATGCACGGTCAATTTGGGATCGATCCTCGTCGGTGGACCCATTGGGCTATTTCTGGTTCCAGCCAGTGCACCACGACTGGTATATCAAAGGCCATGGTATGTTCTATCCTGTCTGTGGGAACGATCCCTTGCTGCATTAGTCAAAAATGTAGCAGGTTTCCTCGTATGATTACATATCAGAATTATCAAAAGTTTGACATCCAATAGCCGATGATTAATTAATGTGCTCTAGTGGTGTTGTTAAACAGAACACAAACAAACTTCTTAATTTAGGCCTACTTTATGACAGAAGTTAATGACTCTTTGTTCAGGGTCCACAATTTTATTTTCAAAGCTGAAGTGTTGGTTTGAATAGTTGGCATTAAACTGTTTGTTTGAAATTTTATTATTTTCATATACACATATAGTAATTATTATATATTTAAAAAAAAAGAAGAGTAAATTATTAAAAGTTTTGTTTCTGGTTATTTTTGCAGGTGGAACTTCAGATTCTTGGCCCGTTTAGTCAAGGCAAGTCGAAGATGTTCGCAGTCTTGTGTCTTGATCGTTACTCGTTGTGGACGGAGGGAGCCGTTATTCCAACCATTTCCTCGGCCACTGTCACCCATGTTGTTCTTAACCTGATATGCAGGTGTGTAAACAAGTTTATTACCCATATGGTTAAAAATATCTTGCTACACATGGCGTTCTAGTGGGACGTATCACTTTGACATCATCAACTGGTGCACTACAACCTTACAGGAACGTCAACTAAACAAGTTGAGTGATATCATTAAGATCGATTATGGATAATAATTAGGATATTAAAGTCATTACCATTTCGTATTATGTTTATGTCCCAAGTGAAATAATTTTCAGTTGTCACAGCCTCGTGAGGCTGATCTGAAATTCTGTATAACGTATGCAGTTCCTGAATCTATTTCAAGTTTGTATCTATGTATTGAAATATTGATGAAATTCTTTATCAACACTTTATGGTGTAATATTATGGGGGGTTTTCCTGCAAAATACCTAGTCATAAGTTCTTAATTACAAATGAAGTTTGTTTGATGTTTTTATACATGTATATTTGTCATAGGCATCAGAAGCAGGGTTGAAGGCACTGGACACCAACTCTGAACCTTGAAGGGCCAGTCTCCCCCAACTCCCCACCCCAAGTCAAAAGGCGATATAAATATGGATTTGAAAGAATTTAGTTTTTTTAACAGTGACAGCAGCAAGCTAACAAGACTGCAGCTACTAATTCTCCCTATTTGTAGAATTGTAGAAATTGTTTTATTATAACTAGAGGTGATTATATATAATTTAATCACATTTAATAACTGGTCCCCCCCCCCAGTTTGGCCCCGCCCTCCCAAGTCAACTTCATCTTCCAACACCTATCTTTTTGCAGACATGATATATGCTAAAATTGGATTACCATGACGAAAGATACATCATTCAGAGATTAAAATAAAATAATATTACATATTTCTTCTCAGATTTGGCAGTATGCAGTCTCTACTACTGCGGGAGAATGATACTGCTAACCGCAATACGGTGGAGATACGGGAAGACTTGTTTGAGAAAGCTGGGCTGGATGTCAAACTGACTGTGGACAATTCCGCAGAAACAGGTAACAGAAACAGTGTGAGAGAGTTAACCATTCTAGCACTTGGTCTCACCTGTGAAAGGCGGGATGTAGTCCAGTGGTAAAGCATTCTCTTGATGCGCGGTCAGGGGCGGGATGTAGCCCAGTGGTAAAGCATTCTCTTGATGCGCGGTCGGGGGCGGGATGTAGCCCAGTGGTAAAGCATTCTCTTGATGCGCGGTCGGGGGCGGGATGTAGCCCAGTGGTAAAGCATTCTCTTGATGCGCGGTCGGGGACGGGATGTAGCCCAGTGGTAAAGTGCACACTTGATGCGCGGTCGGGGGCGTGATGTAGCCCAGTGGTAAAGTGCTCACTTGATGCGTGGTCGGGGACGGGATGTAGCCCAGTGGTAAAGTGCACACTTGATGTGCGGTCGGGGACGGGATGTAGCCCAGTGGTAAAGTGCACACTTGATGTGCGGTCGGGGGCGGGATATAGCCCAGTGGTAAAGTGCACACTTGATGTGCGGTCGGGGGCGGGATGTAGCCCAGTGGTAAAGCATTCTCTTGATGCGCGGTCGGGGGCGGGATGTAGCCCAGTGGTAAAGTGCTCTCTTGATGCGCGGTCGGGGGCGTGATGTAGCCCAGTGGTAAAGCATTCTCTTGATGCGCGGTCGGGGGCGGGATGTAGCCCAGTGGTAAAGTGCTCACTTGATGCGCGGTCGGGGGCGTGATGTAGCCCAGTGGTAAAGTGCTCACTTGATGCGCGGTCGGGGGCGTGATGTAGCCCAGTGGTAAAGTGCTCACTTGATGCGCGGTCGGGGGCATGATGTAGCCCAGTGGTAAAGTGCTCACTTGATGCGTGGTCGGGGACGGGATGTAGCCCAGTGGTAAAGTGCACACTTGATGTGCGGTCGGGGGTGGGATGTAGCCCAGTGGTAAAGTGCTCACTTGATGTGCGGTCGGGGGCGGGATATAGCCCAGTGGTAAAGTGCACACTTGATGTGCGGTCGGGGGCGGGATGTAGCCCAGTGGTAAAGCATTCTCTTGATGCGCGGTCGGGGGCGGGATGTAGCCCAGTGGTAAAGTGCTCTCTTGATGCGCGGTCGGGGGCGTGATGTAGCCCAGTGGTAAAGCATTCTCTTGATGCGCGGTCGGGGGCGGGATGTAGCCCAGTGGTAAAGTGCTCACTTGATGCGCGGTCGGGGGCGTGATGTAGCCCAGTGGTAAAGTGCTCACTTGATGCGCGGTCGGGGGCGTGATGTAGCCCAGTGGTAAAGTGCTCACTTGATGCGCGGTCGGGGGCGTGATGTAGCCCAGTGGTAAAGTGCTCACTTGATGCGCGGTCGGGGGCGTGATGTAGCCCAGTGGTAAAGTGCTCACTTGATGCGCGGTCGGGGGCGTGATGTAGCCCAGTGGTAAAGTGCTCACTTGATGCGCGGCGGTCGGGGGCGTGATGTAGCCCAGTGGTAAAGTGCTCACTTGATGCGCGGTCGGGGGCGTGATGTAGCCCAGTGGTAAAGTGCTCACTTGATGCGCGGTCGGGGGCATGATGTAGCCCAGTGGTAAAGTGCTCACTTGATGCGTGGTCGGGGACGGGATGTAGCCCAGTGGTAAAGTGCACACTTGATGTGCGGTCGGGGGTGGGATGTAGCCCAGTGGTAAAGTGCTCACTTGATGTGCGGTCGGGGGCGGGATATAGCCCAGTGGTAAAGTGCACACTTGATGTGCGGTCGGGGGCGGGATGTAGCCCAGTGGTAAAGCATTCTCTTGATGCGCGGTCGGGGGCGGGATGTAGCCAAGTGGTAAAGTGCTCACTTGATGCGCGGTCGGGGGCGTGATGTAGCCCAGTGGTAAAGTGCTCACTTGATGCGCGGTCGGGGGCGTGATGTAGCCCAGTGGTAAAGTGCTCACTTGATGCGCGGTCGGGGGCGTGATGTAGCCCAGTGGTAAAGTGCTCACTTGATGCGCGGTCGGGGGCGTGATGTAGCCCAGTGGTAAAGTGCTCACTTGATGCGCGGTCGGGGGCGTGATGTAGCCCAGTGGTAAAGTGCTCACTTGATGCGCGGTCGGGGGCGTGATGTAGCCCAGTGGTAAAGTGCTCACTTGATGCGCGGTCGGGGGCGTGATGTAGCCCAGTGGTAAAGTGCTCACTTGATGCGCGGTCGGGGGCATGATGTAGCCCAGTGGTAAAGTGCTCACTTGATGCGTGGTCGGGGGTGGGATGTAGCCCAGTGGTAAAGTGCTCACTTGATGTGCGGTCGGGGGCGGGGGGGATATAGCCCAGTGGTAAAGTGCACACTTGATGTGCGGTCGGGGGCGGGATGTAGCCCAGTGGTAAAGCATTCTCTTGATGCGCGGTCGGGGGCGGGATGTAGCCCAGTGGTAAAGTGCTCTCTTGATGCGCGGTCGGGGGCGTGATGTAGCCCAGTGGTAAAGCATTCTCTTGATGCGCGGTCGGGGGCGGGATGTAGCCCAGTGGTAAAGTGCTCACTTGATGCGCGGTCGGGGGCGTGATGTAGCCCAGTGGTAAAGTGCTCACTTGATGCGCGGTCGGGGGCGTGATGTAGCCCAGTGGTAAAGTGCTCACTTGATGCGCGGTCGGGGGCGTGATGTAGCCCAGTGGTAAAGTGCTCACTTGATGCGCGGTCGGGGGCGTGATGTAGCCCAGTGGTAAAGTGCTCACTTGATGCGCGGTCGGGGGCGTGATGTAGCCCAGTGGTAAAGTGCTCACTTGATGCGCGGTCGGGGACGGGATGTAGCCCAGTGGTAAAGTGCACACTTGATGCGCGGTCGGGGGCGGGATGTAGCCCAGTGGTAAAGTGCTCACTTGATGCGCGGTCGGGGGCGGGATGTAGCCCAGTGGTAAAGTGCACACTTGATGTGCGGTCGGGGGCGGGATGCGGTCGGGGGCGGGATGTAGCCCAGTGGTAAAGCATTCTCTTGATGCGCGGTCGGGGGCGGGATGTAGCCCAGTGGTAAAGTGCTCACTTGATGCGCGGTTGGGGGCGTGATGTAGCCCAGTGGTAAAGCATTCTCTTGATGCGCGGTCGGGGGCGTGATGTAGCCCAGTGGTAAAGTGCTCACTTGATGCGTGGTCGGGGACGGGATGTAGCCCAGTGGTAAAGCATTCTCTTGATGTGCGGTCGGGGACGGGATGTAGCCCAGTGGTAAAGCATTCTCTTGATGCGCGGTCGGGGACGGGATGTAGCCCAGTGGTAAAGTGCTCACTTGATGCGTGGTCGGGGACGGGATGTAGCCCAGTGGTAAAGCATTCTCTTGATGTGCGGTCGGGGGCGGGATGTAGCCCAGTGGTAAAGTGCTCTCTTGATGTGTGGTCGGGGACGGGATGTAGCCCAGTGGTAAAGCATTCTCTTGATGCGTGGTCGGGGACGGGATGTAGCCCAGTGGTAAAGCATTCTCTTGATGTGCGGTCGGGGACGGGATGTAGCCCAGTGGTAAAGCATTCTCTTGATGCGCGGTCGGGGACGGGATGTAGTCCAGTGGTAAAGCATTCTCTTGATGCACGGTCGGGGGCGGGATGTAGCCCAGTGGTAAAGCATTCTCTTGATGTGCGGTCGGGGGCGGGATGTAGCCCAGTGGTAAAGTGCTCTCTTGATGCGCGGTCGGGGACGGGATGTAGCCCAGTGGTAAAGTGCTCTCTTGATGCGTGGTCGGGGACGGGATGTAGCCCAGTTGTAAAGCATTCTCTTGATGTGCAGTCGGGGACGGGATGTAGTCCAGTGGTAAAGCATTCTCTTGATGTGCAGTCGGGGACGGGATGTAGCCCAGTGGTAAAGCATTCTCTTGATGCGCGGTCGGGGACGGGATGTAGTCCAGTGGTAAAGCATTCTCTTGATGCACGGTCGGGGGCGGGATGTAGCCCAGTGGTAAAGCATTCTCTTGATGTGCGCTCGGGGGCGGGATGTAGCCCAGTGGTAAAGTGCTCTCTTGATGCGCGGTCGGGGACGGGATGTAGCCCAGTGGTAAAGTGCTCTCTTGATGCGTGGTCGGGGACGGGATGTAGCCCAGTGGTAAAGCATTCTCTTGATGTGCGGTCGGGGGCGGGATGTAGCCCAGTGGTAAAGTGCTCTCTTGATGTGTGGTCGGGGACGGGATGTAGCCCAGTGGTAAAGCATTCTCTTGATGCGCGGTCGGGGACGGGATGTAGCCCAGTGGTAAAGCATTCTCTTGATGCGCGGTCGGGGACGGGATGTAGCCCAGTGGTAAAGCATTCTCTTGATGCGCGGTCGGGGACGGGATGTAGTCCAGTGGTAAAGCATTCTCTTGATGCGCGGTCGGGGGCGGTATGTAGCCCAGTGGTAAAGCATTCTCTTGATGCGCGGTCGGGGGCGGGATGTAGCCCAGTGGTAAAGCATTCTCTTGATGCGCAGTCGGGGACGGGATGTAGCCCAGTGGTAAAGCATTCTCTTGATGCGCGGTCGGGGACGGGATGTAGCCCAGTGGTAAAGCATTCTCTTGATGCGCGGTCGGGGACGGGATGTAGTCCAGTGGTAAAGCATTCTCTTGATGCACGGTCGGGGGCGGGATGTAGCCCAGTGGTAAAGCATTCTCTTGATGCGCAGTCGGGGACGGGATGTAGCCCAGTGGTAAAGCATTCTCTTGATGCGCAGTCGGGGACGGGATGTAGCCCAGTGGTAAAGCATTCTCTTGATGCGCGGTCGGGGACGGGATGTAGTCCAGTGGTAAAGCATTCTCTTGATGCACGGTCGGGGGCGGGATGTAGCCCAGTGGTAAAGCATTCTCTTGATGTGCGGTCGGGGGCGGGATGTAGCCCAGTGGTAAAGTGCTGTCTTGATGCACGGTCGGGGACGGGATGTAGCCCAGTGGTAAAGTGCTCACTTGATGCGCGGTCTGGGGCGGGATGTAGCCCAGTGGTAAAGTGCTCACTTGATGCGCGGTCGGGGACGGGATGTAGCCCAGTGGTAAAGTGCTCACTTGATGTGCGGTCGGGGACGGGATGTAGCCCAGTGGTAAAGTGCTCTCTTGATGCGCGGTCGGGGACGGGATGTAGCCCAGTGGTAAAGTGCTCACTTGATGCGCGGTCTGGGGCGGGATGTAGCCCAGTGGTAAAGTGCTCACTTGATGTGCGGTCGGGGACGGGATGTAGCCCAGTGGTAAAGCATTCTCTGGATGCGCGGTCGGGGACGGGATGTAGCCCAGTGGTAAAGTGCTCTCTTGATGCGCTGTCGGGGGCGGGATGTAACCCAGTGGTAAAGCATTCTCTGGATGCGCGGTCGGGGACGGGATGTAGCCCAGTGATAAAGTGCTCACTTGATGCGCGGTCGGGGACGGGATGTAGCCCAGTGGTAAAGTGCTCACTTGATGCGCTGTCGGGGGCGGGATGTAACCCAGTGGTAAAGCATTCTCTGGATGCGCGGTCGGGGATGGGATGTAGCCCAGTGATAAAGTGCTCACTTGATGTGCGGTCGGGGACGGGATGTAGCCCAGTGGTAAAGTGCTCTCTTGATGCGCTGTCGGGGGCGGGATGTAGCCCAGTGGTAAAGTGCTCACTTGATGCGCGGTCGGGGACGGGATGTAGCCCAGTGATAAAGCATTCTCTGGATGCGCTGTCGGGGGCGGGATGTAGCCCAGTGATAAAGCATTCTCTGGATGCGCGGTCGGGGACGGGATGTAGCCCAGTGATAAAGCATTCTCTGGATGCGCTGTCGGGGGCGGGATGTAGCCCAGTGATAAAGCATTCTGTGGATGCGCGGTCGGGGACGGGATGTAGCCCAGTGATAAAGCATTCTCTGGATGCGCTGTCGGGGGCGGGATGTAACCCAGTGGTAAAGCATTCTCTGGATGCGCGGTCGGGGACGGGATGTAGCCCAGTGATAAAGCATTCTCTGGATGCGCAGTCGGGGACGGGATGTAGCCCAGTGGTAAAGCATTCTCTTGATGCGCGGTCGGGGACGGGATGTAGCCCAGTGATAAAGCATTCTCTGGATGCGCGGTCGGGGACGGGATGTAGCCCAGTGGTAAAGCATTCTCTGGATGCGCGGTCGGGGACGGGATGTAGTCCAGTGGTAAAGCATTCTCTTGATGCACGGTCGGGGACGGGATGTAGTCCAGTGGTAAAGCATTCTCTGGATGCGCGGTCGGGGACCGGATGTAGCCCAGTGGTAAAGCATTCTCTTGATGCACGGTCGGGGACGGGATGTAGTCCAGTGGTAAAGCATTCTCTGGATGCGCGGTCGGGGACGGGTTGTAGTCCAGTGGTAAAGCATTCTCTGGATGCGCGGTCGGGGACGGGACGTAGCCCAGTGGTAAAGCATTCTCTGGATGCGCGGTCGGGGACGGGACGTAGCCCAGTGGTAAAGCATTCTCTGGATGCGCGGTCGGGGACGGGACGTAGCCCAGTGGTAAAGTGCTCACTTTGATCCCAGTTGGTGGACCCATTGGACTATTTCTGGTTCCAGTCAGTGCTCCACAACTGGTGTAACAAAGGCCATGGTATGTACCATCTTGTCTGTGGGATAGTGCATATAAAAAATCCCTTGCTGCTAATCGAAAAGAGTAGCCCATGAAGTGGAGACAGCAGGTTTCCTCTCTCAATATCTGTGTGGTCCTTAACCATATGTCTGACACCATATATCCATAAATAAAATATGTTGAGTGCTTCGTTAAATAAAACATTTCCTTCTTCTTCTTAAATTCTCACAAATCATAGCCAAAGCAATGATGATATCTTTTACAGCTGCATGCATTTGATATTTTTGAGCTATAAAAAAGCTCAATTTTTTGGCATGGACAGCAACGTAATCAAACTGATTTGGTATTTTTTTATCGCATTCTATTGTCTTTGATCGCTGTGTAAAAGTCTTTGAAAGTCTTTGAAACTGGCAAGCAAAAGTCTTTGAAAGTCTTTGAATTTGTTTGGTCTTTAAGGCTATGAACCCTGTATTACTTTTTGGCAGCAGTTATAGTTCACATCTCTATGGGTGTGGAGGGTAACAGTGAAAGATTAAAAACATTAATTAAATTAAAATTTTATTTCAGTTTTTTTAATTGAATGTTTTTTAACGTTTTAACTTTTCAATAAATGAGGTTTTTTGTTTGTTTGGTTTGTTTTGGGTTTTTTTTATCATGCACCGAGATGGACATCAATGAATGTAACTATCAACAACATCGAATATGTTTAAGGTAGGCAAAATATTTACTTCAGGGTAATTATTATGTGGGTTTTTTCCCAGCTAACATGTGGAAGAGCATTGAGCATCAAGTGAAGACGTTCACAGAACAACATCCAACATGTTGGAGTCAGTGCTTAGATCTGTGTCTTCTTCCACTGCGTATATCACGGCCAGACATGGTGGAATATACACCAGACTTTCTCATATATAACAGGTATGTTTACTTCTGTTACATATATCACGGCCTGACATAGTGGAATATACACCAGACTTTCTCATATATAACAGGTATGTTTACTTCTGTTACATATATCTCGGCCTAACTTAGTGGAATATACACCAGACTTTCTCGTATATAACAGGTATGTTTACTTCTGTTACATATATCACGGCCAGACATGGTGGAATATACACCAGACTTTCTCGTATATAACAGGTATGTTTACTTCTGTTACCTATATCACGGCCTGACATGGTGGAATATACACCAGACTTTCTCGTATATAGCAGGTATGTTTACTTCTGTTACATATATCACGGCCTGACATGGTGGAATATACACCAGACTTTCTCGTATATAACAGGTATGTTTACTTCTGTTACATACATCACGGTCTGACTTGGTGGAATATACACCAGACTTTCTCGTATATAACAGGTATGTTTACTTCTGTTACATATATCACGGCCAGACATGGTGGAATATACACCAGACTTTCTCGTATATAACAGGTATGTTTACTTCTGTTACATATATCACGGCCTGACATGGTGGAATATACACCAGACTTTCTCGTATATAACAGGTATGTTTACTTCTGTTACATATATCACGGCCAGACATGGTGGAATATACACCAGACTTTCTCGTATATAACAGGTTTGTTTACTTCTGTTACATATATCACGGCCAGACATGGTGGAATATACACCAGACTTTCTCGTATATAACAGGTATGTTTACTTCTGTTACATATATCACGGCCTGACATAGTGGAATATACACCAGACTTTCTCATATATAACAGGTATGTTTACTTCTGTTACATATATCTCGGCCTAACTTAGTGGAATATACACCAGACTTTCTCGTATATAACAGGTATGTTTACTTCTGTTACATATATCACGGCCAGACATGGTGGAATATACACCAGACTTTCTCGTATATAACAGGTATATTTACTTCTGTTACCTATATCACGGCCTGACATGGTGGAATATACACCAGACTTTCTCGTATATAGCAGGTATGTTTACTTCTGTTACATATATCACGGCCTGACATGGTGGAATATACACCAGACTTTCTCGTATATAACAGGTATGTTTACTTCTGTTACATACATCACGGTCTGACTTGGTGGAATATACACCAGACTTTCTCGTATATAACAGGTATGTTTACTTCTGTTACATATATCACGGCCTGACATGGTGGAATATACACCAGACTTTCTCGTATATAACAGGTATGTTTACTTCTGTTACATACATCACGGTCTGACTTGGTGGAATATACACCAGACTTTCTCGTATATAACAGGTATGTTTACTTCTGTTACATATATCACGGCCTGACATGGTGGAATATACACCAGACTTTCTCGTATATAACAGGTATGTTTACTTCTGTTACATATATCACGGCCAGACATGGTGGAATATACACCAGACTTTCTCGTATATAACAGGTTTGTTTACTTCTGTTACATATATCACGGCCAGACATGGTGGAATATACACCAGACTTTCTCGTATATAACAGGTATGTTTACTTCTGTTACATATATCACGGCCAGACATGGTGGAATATACACCAGACTTTCTCGTATATAACAGGTATGTATACTTCTGTTACATACATCACGGTCTGACTTGGTGGAATATACACCAGACTTTCTCGTATATAACAGGTATGTTTACTTCTGTTACATACATCACGGCCAGACATGGTGGAATATACACCAGACTTTCTTGTATATAACAGGTATGTTTACTTCTGTTACATATATCACGGCCAGACATGGTGGAATATACACCAGACTTTCTCGTATATAACAGGTATGTATACTTCTGTTACATACATCACGGTCTGACTTGGTGGAATATACACCAGACTTTCTCGTATATAACAGGTATGTTTACTTCTGTTTCATATATCACGGCCTGACATGGTGGAATATACACCAGACTTTCTCGTATATAACAGGTATGTTTACTTCTGTTACATATATCACGGCCAGACATGGTGGAATATACACCAGACTTTCTCGTATATAACAGGTATGTATACTTATGTTACATACATCACGGCCTGACATGGTGGAATATACACCAGACTTTCTCGTATATAACAGGTATGTATACTTCTGTTACATACATCACGGTCTGACTTGGTGGAATATACACCAGACTTTCTCGTATATAACAGGTATGTATACTTCTGTTACATATATCACGGCCTGACATGGTGGAATATACACCAGACTTTCTTGTATATAACACGTATGTTTTCTTCTGAACATTACATATGTTACAACCAAACATTTGAAAATACATCCCTAACTTTCTTGTATATAATATTTGCTGTTTTCTGTGACATTCATCATGATAAATCATGGTGCAATAAAAATGTATGTAGGTAAAAAAATGAAAGTGATATATTTGTGCTTTCACATGGAGGAAAAAAAAACAATAATTTAAAAATATTTCTATTAATGACAATTGCACCAAAGAACTAAGACATGTTCAGTATGTTGATGCAAAATAATACAATTACCTGAAAAGTTAAAAAATGGAATTAAAAAGAACTAAAACCTTTTTTTCTTTTTAGAGAGATTGCATTACCCCCAAGTTTGTCTCACCGGCCAGAAAACTTTGACATGGAGTTACATCTGAACCCGGAGCAGATGACTGAGACCACTGAAGTATTAATGAACATTTACAATGGCTTTTGTCTTTCCTTCCCTTACTACATACCAAAGTTAACCCTCGCTCGCCAAATTCCGAACACTGCTGGTGCTGTGCCAAAAACAAATATAGTCACCCCTTGTACCCCAGCAACAACTACTACTACTACTACTGCTGCTGGTTGTGGAGTCACTCCAGATGTATCCTCAACAAACACTGTGTCAGTTGAAGCATCTACAACAGTCATGGAAACTGCAACAGTCGCAGCTGCTACAACACACACAGAAGCTACTACAGTCACGACAGCTACAACAATTACTGCTACAACAACCAGCACAGGAGAAGCAACAGCAACAGCAGCATCGGCACAAGTGAAGTCGACAACTGTGCCCACATCTGACCAAACTGAGACTGTTGGTAGAAATCGTGGGAAGGACAAGAGTGTTGCCGTTGGGCAGATTTCACCACGGAAAGTCGTGACTCGATCAGGTCGCGTTTCCATTCCAACCCCTGGGATGGTCTCTCTTCTGACCAACAGTCGCCTGTTGAGTGGCAAGGACACGCGTAACAAATCCACGGCAAAGTGTGTCAATGTTGATGGTGATGGTGCTGTTGATGATGATGCTGATAGTGCTGCTGTTGATGATGATGATGATGATGTTCCTGATGAAGACTATGTCCCACTGTCAAAGAAAACTCGATCTGGGAGATTGCCAAAAGAAAAGAAAGCTCAATTAACAAGTGGGAGTAAAAAATCAGCAGTTGGCAGACCTAGAGTTTCCAGTTCCAAGATAGAAAAAGAAAAGATGGTTGCACAAGAAACAGGCTCCTTTGATTTTCTAGATAAGGTAGGATGCTGACTATTACTTTTTAGATAAGGCCTAAAAATATAATATGTGTGTTTCAGGTTTCATTCTTGAAAAAAATAGGGCATGTAGGTAGGAACTTTTTTTTTTTTAAATCGAATCAAACTGAGACACTCTAATAAGCTGAGGTGTTCCGAATCTAGTTTGCTGATTGCAAAAAAAAACAAGGATCATCATTTCATTTTTTAAATTATAATTTTTTTTTTTTTTTCTTCAAAACATTTCAGGGTTGCTACATAAAATTAGGGTAGGTTGGGAAATCGGAAACGCACATATTTTTTTAGGCCTAATATATGGATTTTTTAATATGGTGATGTTTTCTGTTTTCTGTTGCTGTACTTGGCCTACTACTGTCAGTAAAATAAGGAAAAAGAAGAAGAAATATTTTATTTAATGATGCACTCAACACATTTTATTTACAGTTATTTGGCATCAGACATATGGTTCAGGACCACACAGATATAGAGAAAGGAAACCTGCTGTCATCACTTCATGGGCTACTCTTTTCGATTAGCAGCAAGGGATCTTTTATATGCACCATCCCACAGACATGATAGTACATACCACGACCTTTGTTACACCAGTTGTAGAGCACTGGCTGGAACGAGAAATAGCCTAATGGGGCCACTGATGGGGATCGATCCTAAACTAACCACGCATCAAGAGTAAAATAAGGAATTAGGATGATGAATTGTTTTTCCGTTTTGATCTTGACATGTATTGTCCTGAACTTATAATAGTAAAACAAGGAATGATGATAATGATAATATGATTCTGTTTTATTCCCACACTGAATATCTTGTGCTTGCTAATACAGTAAATAAGATTGTGGTGATGATGATGATATTTTGGTTTTTTGTTTCCAGATGGAAGATCTTGACACATATTATGCAGCGCTGAAACAGTACATTAAGTTGGGAACATACCAGTCTGGCACAACCATTCACCAGAAACGAGTCATTCGCAAGATTTCAAAGAATTACGTTGTCGATGATGATGTCATGTACTATGTTCAGGAGAGCAAGGGCAAGGCCACAAAGAAAATGGTTGTCATGACGATGTCAGAGAGGATAGATCTCCTTAGATCTGCTCATGTGTTGGATGATGGTAACGTTTTGTTTTGCATGTAATCAGTTACCAGGAAACAAAGTGTTACATGTTTGCTATATATGTCTTGTGCCGTATGAAATAATTTTGTGAATTGTTTTATCAGGGATGTGATATTTCAGCTTTTTATCCAATTTAAACTTGTTTTATGTAATTTAAAAATGATTTTCACAAAGTAGACTGGATTTGATCTAAAATGCTGAAAATAATACTTTTATTTATTGTTGGTATTGTGTAGAGGTTTCATCTTGTAAAGATCATTTCAGACTCTCTTTTTTTTTTAAATGTGTGTCATATCTCTGTTTTAATTTCCATAACTTGAGTAATAATTAAAAAACAGAGTTGCATGGACAGTTGACATACTAAATGGCTTGACAAAAGTTTACCTTAAAATATTTATATTTGATTTGTTTTAAAAAGTTTAGTTTTGTTTTTTTTCTTTCAACTTGTTACATAATTGTCACATCCAACTTGTTATCAATATTTTAGTATATAAATGTATTTATTATATCTTTACAGCCATAAATCTGTAAAATCAGTTGAATGTTGTTGTTTTTTTACCTCATCTAACGGGTTAAAATGTTTTAGAATGATATATGGTAGCAAGTGCTAGTTGAAATTTTTATTTTAGAAATATTATAGTGTCCCATAGGCTGATAAAGTAGTAAAGATTCTTGCAGAGTTTTTGGCTGGCTCTGTTCCAGTGAAGTAGTGAGATATATTTAATTTCTGCACCCCTGGGCCCATAATTTTCGAATCTATCTTAACACTATGAAATTGTAAAAACAAACAAACAATGACATCACTATGGTGTGTGCTATAGTGACGTCATAGCCTACAATGGTTTTACGATTTCATAGTTCTAAGATAGCTTCAAAAATATGGGCCCTGCTCATTTGTTTTTATAATCCAATGTTAGGTTAAAAAAGAAAACATATATATCATAATATGGAACATAATGTGATCTTTATTTGTTTAATAAAAGTAAAATGTTTGGAACGAGAAGCTATTAATACATATGCAGAGCTTCTAGATTGTGGTAGCCCTACTCCCATGGCTAGTGATATTCAATGTTGGGCTAGTAAATAACTACTATTGCCATGCCTGACGGCTACTGAATTTTATTTTTGTCACATGTTGCAGTTGTCTATTTTGTAAATATGAATACCCTGCCCCCACCCCAAGCCCCACATATTAGTGTTTTTGAGCTATATCTTCCTCTTTAGGCAACATACATGTATCTGATTATTACTATTATTTAGTAAATTAGTATTAACTTAAAGTAAAGTAGGGCTAGTGAATTTTTAATTGTGGCTAGTAAAACAAATTTAATCACTGATCCCATGGCTAGTGGATTTTATAAAATGTCTAGAAGCCCTGCACATGTCGTCAATCCTCTGTACAGGTAGCCACGTGTGTAAGCAGAAGATCGTGGAGACGCTGGACCAGCAGACTAAGTACTGGAAGGGCCTGACCCTGGACGCGTACGCGTTCACCCGGGCGTGTCAGACGTGCGACCATGGCCGTGAGCGACTGCGAGATTACAGCTACCTCAAGGACGAGGAAGAGGATGAGGAAGAGGAGGATGATGGAGAGCATTCATCGGAGGTGACGCATTCTGTCGATGTTTTGGCTATTTCACATTCCAGCCAGTGCACCACGACTGGTGTATAAAGGGCCATAGTATGTGTTATCCTGACTGTGGGGTCTTGCGTATGAATGATCCCTTGTTACTAATGGAAAAATATAGCGGGTTTCCTCTCTAAGACTATGTCATAATTACCAAATGTTTGACATCCAATAGGTGATTTTTAATTATGCTTAATAATCAGTGCTCTAGTAGTGTCATTAAACAAAACAAAACTTTTACTGTTGTTTTTGACACTGAATTAATATGCAGGTGTAGATTTAAAGGGAATCCCCTCCCCCCAAAATAAAACCATACACCCCCCTTTTATTTCCACAGTTAATTCTGCCAATCCCGCCATTGGTGATAAATATGACAGGGTTTGTTGTCATAAAATGTGGTTTCATCTCACCAGTACATTTCATGTTTAAAACGTGCAGGATACTACTAAACATAGGATGACAATTTTTGTGTGTAACTACGGTAGTCAAAAGATGCTTCCTTTTATCTCTGAAACAAGCAGCTTAACCCCTTTTTTCTGATTTAGTTTAAGGGTGAAGGGGTGGTAGTGTTTATTATCTATGGTGTATATATGTTGATTGAAGTACTGGATGTAGCAATTTTCGCCACACATGCGCTACTATTGATGTCAGTCCAGGGCCCCATCCCACAAAGCAGTCTTATCCCTAAGATCATCTTAAATGCATAGCTACCTTATGCATTTAAGGTGAACTTAGTGCTAAGATTGCTTCGTGGAATGAGGCCCTGATAGCTATGTTCTTTGTCCAAATTGGTGAAATCTGACCGTCTGGATAGCCCAGGACAGCATGTATGAAACTAAATGAAACTGGCTGTCTGGTTATAGGAAGATGGTGGCCAGGAGGAGAGTTATGATGACCTGGTGAATTACATGAGGCACCGCCGCTACCCACGGAATAGCACGCCCAACCAGAAGAGCACCATTCGCAAACGCAGCAAGAACTTCGCCTTTATCGATGACGAGCTGTTCTACGTGTTCAGCAAGTCGAGTGACGCACCTCCACGCAAAGTGATCCTCACAGAGGCCGAGAGGCAGGCCGTCATCAAGGAGGCTCATTCAGGTAAACGGGAATAGCTGGATGTGGGGTGGGTGGTTGTGGTCACAGTCTGGGTTTTTTATATATTTTTTTATTATTTTCTTTTATTTTATTTTTTAAAACATTTTTCTTTTCTTTTTTTTATTTATTTATTTTATTTTTTATTTATTTTCATTTTTTTAGTATTATGTTTTTTAATTATTATTTTTATTTATATATTTTTGGTATTTATTATTTATTTATTTTTTATTTTTTTTTAGTATTATTTTTTAAAAATGTTTTAGTATTATTGATTTATTTATTTATTATTATTATTTTTATTATTATTATTATTATTATTTTTTTTTTTTAATTATTATTTGTGAAAATTTATTAACCCCAGAAACAAGTTTGATAGTTTCAGGGTTTAGCCAGTTTTTAGATACGTAGAGTATTTACTTGAAAATTATTAAAATGGGATTAATTTAATGAATATTTTATAAGCTGAAGACTGTTGTAGCCACTTTGTATAAAAATTAGCAGTTGGCTAATTTGGCAATGAACAAGGTGAGCCCTCTGGGTTTTTTTTTGAAATTAATGAATATTTAATGACACCCCAACACGAAACAATATCCTCTTGGGTATTCAAAAAAATACATGAGGCCAGAATATTATTTAGAGTGACAGAGACACAGAGTAAGCAGCAGGATAGTTATATCAAATGGTGGAAGGATTTTAAAATTGTCTGTTAAGTTCTTTTAGGTTTGTCGGGGTATGAACATAGGAAAAGAAGGGAGACATATTGTGAATTGGTGTTACACAGTTTGTCATGTGTATTTTTAATTTCATATCCCAATGAACCTAAAAAAACAAAAAAACAATCCTTATAATTAAATTATGAATATTAATAAAAATACAAACAAGATCAATTTTAATTTTAAATTCTTTTTATGGTTCATGAACAATAACACACAATAATTATAGGGTATTAAACAAGCTTTTATTTTGTATCATGTTTATGTCCCGTGTGAAATAAACATGATACGAAATGGTAGCGAGTTTAATATCCTATTTATTACCCATAGTCGATCTTAATTTATATCGTACATCTCGTTTCATTGTAGTGTGCTAATTGATGACATCATCAAGTGAAGTCAAAAGTGTTACATCCCACTTGGCATTCTAGTGGGACGTAACACTTTGATATGTACCAAGATATTTGTAACCATATGGGTAATAATACAAAATATGAATATAAAATGACATTGTAAGATGTGATGTTCCCTAACGATGAACAAACTTGCATTGCTATGGTTGGACTAATGGGATGCCTTTAAAGGAATGCTAAAGCAAGGCTTGAGTATGAATATTCAACCATACATAATGCACATTATTGTTTAATATCAACAAGTATAGTCATATAGTTAATTAATAAACGGTTAAATGTGACGGCTATTATATATAACGGGTGCAGCCATTTTGTACCATCTCAGTGAATACGCCCTCTGGAGGGTGAGCCTTAACTCAGGCATGCATTTAATGCCGATTACCCAATAGCCAATGTATTTTTCGTCCTGGAGTGTCATTAAACAATCATTAAAGCCGATTACACTGAAAATACCGCTCGATATCGGTATTGGTATTGTGTTAATACTGAACACTGTACCGATACTGAGGTAAATCACATCAGAAATACCGATATCGATACCAAACCTCAAATTTGAATACCGCCCAGCTCTAATATGGCATGCTTCTGTTCCAAGGGTGGGACATAGCTCAGTGGTATAGCGCTCGCCTGATGCAATTCCTGTCCGTGGCCCCATTGGACTATTTCTCGTTCCAGCCAGTGCACCACAACTGGTGTAACAAAGGCCATGGTATGTACTGTCCTGTCTGTGGGATGGTGCATATGCTGCTGCTAATCAAAAAGAGTAGCCCATGAAGTAGCAACAGCAGGTTTCCCCTCTTAATATCCGTGTGGTCCTTAACCATATGTCCGACGCCATATAACCATAAATAAAATGTATTGAGTGCGTCGTTAAATAAAATATTTCCTTCCTTCCTTGGTTCTGTTGCAGCCCACCACTGGGGGATCAACAAGACGATGGTGAATGCCCGGGACAATGGCTACTGGTCGGGGATGACCGCAGACTGCCACAACTACCTCAAGAAATGCAAACACTGCTCACACAGGCTGCTCACATCGTCCATGCAGGACGAAATCAAGAAAAAGAAGATGCGCATAGAGGAACGCGTCAAGAGGTTCCAGGAAATGTTTGTAGCTAAGGTATTCATGCTTCACTGTTTTAAGTGTGGGTATTTTTTAACTGTTGTAAGTGTGGGTATACAGAGCCATGTGTTATAGGGGTCTGGATGAATCTGTGGGGAAATCTGTTTTTGAGGGAAGATCCTTCTGATTCGTTGTATTCTTTGAGGTTTTTAAATTGCTTGAGGTGGGTTACATTCTTGCTAACTTTGATTGTCGTTGCTTTCTCCAGCATTTTTGTAATTTTATAGTGCTTATGCAGAAATCTTTTTTTTAAAAACCCAAAACACCCTGCTGGTTCTGGTATCAATAATAACTGATCTTTCTTAGCAAAAAAAGTAAAGTTTGTTTTATTTAACGACGCCACTAGAGCACATTGATTTTTTTATCTTATCATCGGCTATTGGACGTCAAACATATGGTCATTCTGACATTGTTTTTTAGAAAAAACCCGCTATCGCCACATAGGCTACTCTTTTATGACAGGCAGCAAGGGATCTTTTATTTGCGCTTCCCACAGGCAGGATAGCACGAACCATGGCCTTTGTTGAACCAGTTATGGATCACTGGTCAGTGCAAGTGGAGTCGGTATTTGGATTAAAAATCCCATGCCTCGACTGGGATCCGATCCCAGTACCTACCAGCCTGTAGACCGATGGCCTAACCACGACGCCACCGAGGCCGGTCTTTCTTAGCAAGTCACTGTTCCAGTACAAGTTTGTTACTAAAGGTTACTCACCACCATTAATTACTCCATGCAATACAATTTCTATGTCAGAATGTATTCTGTTGAAAATACAACACTACTGTGAGGGTCATGTGACTACTAATTTTAAGGAGTGCTCTCAACTGACAAGTACCGTGTAAAAATAATCAACATAGGTTGACCACAAAATGTTTCAGTTATGCCTGGGCACTGCCTTGTGTTGCTGTTATACAAACGGCACCATACCTCTTGCACAGTTGTTATCAGTTAGTACTACACATATAACATGTAACTTCAAACCAATGGGGTATTTAAATACTACAGAGGTCAACCTGAGTGTAATCATCAAAGAAAACATTTTTTTTTAAATATCAGAATTTTGCAGGTTTTCTTTTTTGAGGAACTATTTCCTAAACTGGACTACCGTATAACCGGAAATTTTCTAGGATTTTTATATTCGTGGGTTTCGAGGGTAAGTTGTCAGCATCAAAAATATAAATCCTTGAAAATATTTGAAAAAATCAACAAATTCTAACTAAAATATTTATTGTGAAAACCATAACACACTGACAATTTACCGAACATTTTATTTCCTGTCATGCGCAGACCACCGGATACGACAAGAGAATAGTATAGTCAAAACAACAAGTTAGAATTTTTAAAAAGTTATTGCGTGAATCTCACTGTTTGTAGAATATAATGAAATATTTTTAAATTTCGTATATTGTTTTTGTCAATGTCCACCCGCACTGCATCAGAGATTCTGGGGTGGATGAATGCAGATTTCAACATTTCCTGGCGTATTTTTAATTCTGCCATAACTTTCATAATCCACCTTGCATGAATGGGTTTTATCGCCGAAGTATGCATTTCGATCTTGATGTCCGTTACAACTTCGCCATGTTTCATAGCCAGGGAAACCCGCTTTGAATACCATGTGGTAAAATTAGACTTCATGGCGTCCTTAAGTACTTTGTTCACACATATGTCGTAATTGGCTTTACACAAAATCAAAGACTGTGATCAGTTGTCTGTCGAATAGCATACCGGGTATTACAGTGGCCAATTAGGCTACAGGTGACTGTTCTATTGTTTAACTTTACACGTCAGTAGTATCGAACAACTGGCAGCTGAAGTGAAACTTTAATCAACAATAGCAAGTATTCTCGCAACTAGACTTGCTAAAACTCAAAAATAAAATCACTTTCAATTTAGATTTGGCAAACAACGAAAATAAGAAACCTTGAAATGTTTTTATACCCCAAACCACGAAAATTTCCGGTTATACGGTATATTAAGCTGTTACATCAATTAATGACACGCCAAATGGTGATGTATTGCCTAAAGTTGGTTAATGGTTGTAAAACAGGATCCAGTGTAAAACAGGATCCAGTGCTTGCATAGGATATCAGTGTGCATAAAATACACAATACATAATAATTATTGGGTTCTGTGAGGTAACAAAAAATATATTATTATTTGTTTGGTTGCCTATCTTGTTGAGCTTGAACTTATAATTGTTAGTACTAACACATAAAGTAATCTATGATTGTTTTGTTTTGTGATTTCACAGATACTTGAAATGGACAGCAAAGCAAGAAAGTCAACTCCGGTGATTTCGGTGAAAGTGGAAAGGGATTCCACTGATCAGGGTGCCACAGGTCAAGGTGGAACATACCACACAGAAGAAAGAACACAATCGGAACACATGGCTCCTGGTGAACAGACGCCTCTCCCTGCTGATCAGATGGCTCCCTCTAGTGACAAAACTACTTCCTCCATTGAACAGACAACTCCATCTGACAACACAGTCCCAGACGATGTTGAACACACATATTCAGTCATACAGCGATCTGATTCTGGTACGTTGACTTTGAGCACGAGTCCAGCAATGACTGGCGACCAGACTGTAGCAGATGGTGACCAGTTAGTGACGTCGGCGACCGGTAAAATGAAACAGACTTTGGTAGACTCTGCAGCAGACATCATTGTGGAGACTGACGACGGGCAGTTTGTGATAGAGAATGACTATGTCCGTCTACTTCCCACTGGGACCCAGGGACATGGGCAGTCATTGAAGCTAGAAGAAGGGGTCGAAATAACAGTAATGTACGACAACGAACACTTCATACAGGCCGCTGGGGACCCGAATGATGCAAGTGAAGGTATTGAAATTAAATGTGCAATGAAACCACATCTAAACTGGACACACATGGGGCCAAATAAAAAGTCCGGTTTTAAGGAGTATCCTGTTTAGAGTTTACGTTATGTACTGATATTTAAAAATTTATTTCATTTCAACTTATTTTCATGCATATATCCGAGGTTCAAACACACTGTTCTGGGCACACACCTTAGCTATCTGGGCTGTCTGTCCAAGACAGTAGGTTAGTGGTTAGTGAGAGAGAAGAGGGTGTAGTGGTCTTACATTTACCCATTGAGTCGTTAAAACTCGATCTGGGTTTAGCCAGTACCAGGCTGCGAACCATGTACCTACCAGCCTTATGTCCGACGGCTTAACAACGACACCACTGAGGCCAGTTATTTAAAAAAGGACCATGAAAAACGTCTGGTGATGAGATACTTCTGGCTTACAAAAGGTCCAGTTCTGAGGGATTTCACTGTGTTTGTACAATAATGAAAAGGACAATATTTGTTTCCGTTGAAGCCTAGTGGCACAGCTAAGTGAAGTCAGTGATGTTGCATGTCTTTTATTCAACAAAGAATATATACCGCAAGCAGGGCTAGCTCTGGCACTCGCCAAATTCGCCAACTCTGAATTTCAAAAACAATTGACAAATTTGATTTTAATTAGGTGTTAAAATTTCATGGAGGCTAATTATTGATATTTTGTTACAAAATAACTGGGTATTTTTAATTTTTGAAGTTTAATACTTAATTTGGCAAACTTTTCTACTGACCCAGAGCTAACCTTGGCCGCAAGCATTCTTTTAACTGATTTGTTTGTTATAATCCAGTTAAGGTTCAAGCATGTTGTCGTGGGAAAACACCTCAGCTATTTTGGGTGTCTGACAAATGTTAATGTTTAGTTGTTGGTGTTTAGCAAAAGAGAAGAGTTTGTGTGGTGGCCTGACACCATTAAAACTTACTCAAGGCTTTAGATTGCATCTAAGTCAAGCTTTTACAAATTGTGCCCAAAATATTTATCGATTGTTGTTTTTTCGTACATTTTGACCATCCTTTGAACATAATAACTAGCAGAGGGCAATTTTCCCCCATGTTAATTCATACCTTGATATATGTCATGTATTTTCTTAAAATTTCTGTACTTACAGTGTTTACGTTAAAATCTATCAGTTATAATTGCAATGGTTTCTCCTTTTTGTCTTGTTAAAAGGAACATCCAGCCAACAGGTACATATGTTTGTTAATCACACCAATGCAGCACAACAGACAAAGGTGGGTGTGAAGCCATCAAAGAAACAGAAATTCAAGTGTGACTACTGTGGTAAAATCATCAAAGGAACCATCTCGTTCAAATGTAAGTATTTCTAGTTTGCAGTGTGATTACCAACAAAAGTAATCCAATGCCGGAGTTCACACGTGCAGATTTCTTAAAAACAAGTCAGATGTGAATAGACCAGGTTTTGGGATAGCCTGGTTCACGGTATTTCATTGTAACTCATTGTCTTGGTCTTCAGATGAATTACTATTAAGTTTACTTTGTCGTAAAAAATAAAAGAGATTACATTGTCGTCTATCCACGAAGAACTAAGAAACTTCTTCTCTTTGTTTCAATTGCAAATCCAGACTTAATTACTACCACACCTTTTTAACCTTGAAATTAAACTTAATATTTGCCTATTTTAATCATAATCCCTAAAATGTATGTTTTAATCATATATAATATATTAACTTGACTCAGATTTTGTAATTTATGTTATTGACTATTTTTGAAATTTTATTAGGATGAAGATTTTAATTTCATTTTAAATAATATTTGATCCACTTGTTTATCGATAAGTAATTATGTTTTCCACTAATTTGATCTCATTCCGCAGTTCAATTTAGATTATCATTGCTTGATTTATTGTTTTTGCAGATCATATTTTCAAACATATTCTGATATGATAGATTCTAAATAAACTTATTTAATATGTGTTTATTGCAGATAATATTTTCAAACATATTCATATATGATAAATTCTAAATAAATTGATTTATGTATCTTTTGCAGATCATATTTTCAAACATATTCATATATGATAGATTCTAAATAAATTGATTTATGTATCTTTTGTAGATCATATTTTCAAACATATTCATATATGATAGATTCTAAATAAATTGATTTATGTATCTTTTGCAGATCATATTTTCAAACATACAGGAGTAAAACCGTTTGAGTGTGAACTCTGTCCAAAGAAGTTTACCAACAGCAAGAGTTGTCGACTTCACATGAGAAAACATACGGGAGAAACTCCATTTTTGTAAGATAATGTTATCATATCAGAGCTCAGACTTAAAGAACTTGTTACCTACAAGAATTTGAATTGTTTTTGTAGCAGGCAAAATGCTCACTGACAGCAATATCGAGCTTGCTTAGAGCAATTTTAAACCAGTATCATTTGCAACAAATATGAAAACCAAAAATAATCCCTTCAGCCGATGGTAATCATGTTTTTTAAAGCGGGAAAAAATTGTCGTCGGTAAAGTCCCTAACCTGTGGCAATTCATATCACAATGATAGCAATTGCCATCAGTGCCATCGATAAGTTCAAACCCTGTAATAGTGTAGTCATACAACATTCAGTACTGTGAAGAAAACTTGTTGATTTTGCTTTAAATAGGGCTTGGTGCAGCTTAGTGGTAGAGTTCTTAATCAAGAGGGTGCATAAGATTGATTCCCCCTTTGTTCACTTTGGAGTGTAAGTTTTTTTCTGTTCCAACCAGATCCCCTTGACTGGTTTATCAAATGCTGTGATATGTACTGGTTTGTCTATGGGGAAGTGCATATAAAAGATCTCTTGGTTGGAGTAGTCTCTTGACTGGTTTATCAAAGGCTGTGATATGTACTGTTTCGTCTATGGGGAAGTGCATATAAAAGATCCCTTGGTTGGAGTAGTCTCTTGACTGGTTTATCAGAGGCTGTGATATGTACTGTTTTGTCTATGGGGAAGTGCGTATAAAAGATCCCTTGGTTGGAGTAGTCTCTTGACTGGTTTATCAAATGCTGTGATATGTACTGTTTTGTCTATGGGGAAGTGCGTATAAAAGATCCCTTGGTTGGAGTAGTCTCTTGACTGGTTTATCAGAGGCTGTGATATGTACTGTTTTGTCTATGGGGAAGTGCGTATAAAAGATCCCTTGGTTGGAGTAGTCTCTTGACTGGTTTATCAAAGGCTGTGATATGTACTGTTTTGTCTATGGGGAAGTGCGTATAAAAGATCCCTTGGTTGGAGTAGTCTCTTGACTGGTTTATCAGAGGCTGTGATATGTACTGTTTTGTCTATGGGGAAGTGCGTATAAAAGATCCCTTGGTTGGAGTAGTCTCTTGACTGGTTTATCAAAGGCTGTGATATGTACTGTTTTGTCTATGGGGAAGTGCGTATAAAAGATCCCTTGGTTGGAGTAGTCTCTTGACTGGTTTATCAAAGGCTGTGATATGTACTGTTTTGTCTATGGGGAAGTGCATATAAAAGATCCCTTGGTTGGAGTAGTCTCTTGACTGGTTTATCAAAGGCTGTGATATGTACTGTTTTGTCTATGGGGAAGTGCGTATAAAAGATCCCTTGGTTGGAGTAGTCTCTTGACTGGTTTATCAAAGGCTGTGATATGTACTGTTTTGTCTATGGGGAAGTGCGTATAAAAGATCCCTTGGTTGGAGTAGTCTCTTGACTGGTTTATCAAAGGCTGTGATATGTACTGTTTTGTCTATGGGGAAGTGCATATAAAAGATCCCTTGGTTGGAGTAGTCTCTTGACTGGTTTATCAAAGGCTGTGATATGTACTGTTTTGTCTATGGGAAGTGCGTATAAAAGATCCCTTGGTTCGAGTAGTCTCTTGACTGGTTTATCAAAGGCTGTGATATGTACTGTTTTGTCTATGGGGAAGTGCATATAAAAGATCTCTTGGTTGGAGTAGTCTCTTGACTGGTTTATCAAAGGCTGTGATATGTACTGTTTTGTCTATGGGGAAGTGCGTATAAAAGATCCCTTGGTTGGAGTAGTCTCTTGACTGGTTTATCAAAGGCTGTGATATGTACTGTTTCGTCTATGGGGAAGTGCGTATAAAAGATCCCTTGGTTGGAGTAGTCTCTTGACTGGTTTATCAAAGGCTGTGATATGTACTGTTTTGTCTATGGGGAAGTGCATATAAAAGATCTCTTGGTTGGAGTAGTCTCTTGACTGGTTTATCAAAGGCTGTGATATGTACTGTTTTGTCTATGGGGAAGTGCGTATAAAAGATCCCTTGGTTGGAGTAGTCTCTTGACTGGTTTATCAAAGGCTGTGATATGTACTGTTTTGTCTATGGGGAAGTGCGTATAAAAGATCCCTTGGTTGGAGTAGTCTCTTGACTGGTTTATCAAAGGCTGTGATATGTACTGTTTTGTCTATGGGGAAGTGCGTATAAAAGATCCCTTGGTTGGATTAGTCTCTTGACTGGTTTATCAAAGGCTGTGATATGTACTGTTTTGTCTATGGGAAGTGCGTATAAAAGATCCCTTGGTTGGAGTAGTCTCTTGACTGGTTTATCAAAGGCTGTGATATGTACTGTTTTGTCTATGGGGAAGTGCGTATAAAAGATCCCTTGGTTGGAGTAGTCTCTTGACTGGTTTATCAAAGGCTGTGATATGTACTGTTTTGTCTATGGGGAAGTGCGTATAAAAGATCCCTTGGTTCGAGTAGTCTCTTGACTGGTTTATCAAAGGCTGTGATATGTACTGTTTTGTCTATGGGGAAGTGCTAATAAAAGATCCCTTGGTTGGAGTAGTCTCTTGACTGGTTTATCAAAGGCTGTGATATGTACTGTTTTGTCTATGGGGAAGTGCGTATAAAAGATCCCTTGGTTCGAGTAGTCTCTTGACTGGTTTATCAAAGGCTGTGATATGTACTGTTTTGTCTATGGGGAAGTGCGTATAAAAGATCCCTTGGTTGGAGTAGTCTCTTGACTGGTTTATCAAAGGCTGTGATATGTACTGTTTCGTCTGTGGGGAAGTGCGTATAAAAGATCCCTTGGTTGGAGTAGTCTCTTGACTGGTTTATCAAAGGCTGTGATATGTACTGTTTTGTCTGTGGGGAAGTGCGTATAAAAGATCCCTTGGTTGGAGTAGTCTCTTGACTGGTTTATCAAAGGCTGTGATATGTACTGTTTTGTCTATGGGGAAGTGCATATAAAAGATCCCTTGGTTGGAGTAGTGTATGTGGCAGGTTTCTTCTTTGTAGATTATGTCAGTATAACCTTATTCAATCTAATTAAAATTAGCTCCACTGGTTAATTACTATTACCTGTGGATCTAACAGCTCATGTCCAGTTGACCTTTCATTCGACCAATCAAAACCTTACTTGCAAAATCATGCCAGTGATTTGAAAAGAATTTGAAAACATTCGGGATTATGCCGAGGGTATACGAAATAATTCAGGTGAATTTTATATAAAATTCGTTTCAAGACAAATAAAACCCATGATGGTATAGCCATAAAATCTGTTTATACTAGTATACAATCGAGAGTTTATTACTGCACTTTCCCCTTTTTTTAATGTTGAAATAGACCAACAAGTTCGCCTATTGCATAAATAGTCTCGCCCATTATTTTTAGAATTTGTATGCTCCCAAATACTGCTATAAAAGGCATTTGGTCGATATTTAAATTGTTATTTATAGATGAAATGTCACCTGGACATGGTAGTCCATGCAATGCTGTTAGATCAACTAATTTCAATCTGACTGAACCTTATTTTAGGCACAAAATAGCTGTACTTTAAAATATTCCAAATTGTCGTCATTAAACATGCAAGGTGTATGTGCAGATGGAGGTCGAAACCCCACCCTGTTTCAAGCTTCTTCTTTTTTTCAATACATTTTTCAGGGTGGCATGACTTGATCCCCACCCCCCTAAAAATTTCACTCGTCACAGTACAGACCCCTCCTGCACAATTTCTTACAACGCCTTAATTTATTTTTTATATTTCATATGGCTGTATATTATTTACTTTATTTTTAGATCTAATTTATGTGGCAGGTATAGCATATTATTTACTATATTTCCAGGTGTAAGTTATGCGGAAGATCTTTATAGTATATTATTTACAATATTTTCAGGTGTAATTTATGCGGCAGGGGGTTTAGCCGAGCTGCGTCACTCCAGTATCACCTGCGGGCGCACTCTGCCGGTGGGGGCGTCCCGGTACAGTGTAATGTTTGTCAGCGGGAATTCACCACAGCGATTCGGATGAGGAAACACATGGAGTGTAAACATCCAGAGACTCCGCCCATATTCCAGTGTCTCCAGTGTAACAAGTTCTTCACGGCAGCCAGTAAGTCGACGTCAGGCCGTTTTGAAATGTATACATGCAGTGGCAGATCCAGAAAATCCATTATGGGGGCCCCAGTGACACAAGGGAACTTTGGTGGAAGTTTGGAGGGAGATGAAAATTAATATATAATAAAGTTATAACTGTCACCCCCACCCCCCACCCCACCCCACCCCCCCGATCCACCTTTGTCATGTATACAGATGGTAGTTCAGAAATATTGTAGATTTATGGTGCTGAGGTTTTAGTTGTTTTCTGGATGCAATTGTATTCTTGCTGATGTTTGATATCCAATAGCCGATGATTAATATGCTCTAGTGGTGTCGTTAAACAAAACAAACTTTAAACTTTTGCAGGTACTAATCTAGCCAGCGAAGTGATGCCTTTTGTCTCGCCTTTACGAAGTTAAAAATCAAGATATAGATAATTACCTTCCCGATAGAGGTGACATTAAAGCTACATGTACTTCCCCATTTATATCTGTTTCTCACAAAGTATAAGTCAGATTTAGGAATTTAAAAAAAACTAGAAACAATTTTTAATTAATTTATTATATTTAAAATCCTATGCTACCGCAGATCATTGGCAATGTCATGGTTGATTTATATTTGCACCCATGGATGCTCTTCACAGTGCTTGTAAAAATAATTACAAATTAATGTAGTCATAATAGCTGTTGTGGTCTATTAGAGTGCGCCATTCGGCCCAATACCTCTAACTTCAGCACTCGAGGTTTCTGTTAGGGTTACCTCACTCTTAGTCCATATCAGTCTAGCCTCTACCCATTGACCAGTCCAGCTTGGGTGTCCCTAACAGAAGCCAAAGCTCCTGCTGGCATAGCTCTCTGGGTCACTGAGACATACAAGTCCCCTCACCACGTCAAGGAATGGACTATGAAGGGGATTACAAATTAATCAGTTATACATTTTTCATCAAAATGCTTGTGCCTTTACCTTAACATTAGTGTTTTGCATTTAGTTCCCATTTCTCACAAACTATAAACCCTAGATCAATGAAGCTTGTATTTTTAATGTGCATAGAGATGATCATCAATGGATGCAAGTGTTGACATTACTGAATATGTTTATGGTAGGAGAGACTTTTAATTCTGTGGAAATCTTGTTTTTGACCAAAGGTTTGCTCAAGTCGCCAAGTAGTTAGCAGTAGTAAGAAGTGAAAATACATTAAAACCCCCCAAAACCAGACCTCATTTAACAGAAATTCCCATAAAACTGGATGTTTTTCACAGTCCCTTTCAAAATATCAGTACACAATAGAACCCCTGTAAACCCCTTAAATCTAAACGTTTGACTTGGTCCTGTGTGTGTCCAGTTATGTATGTATTTTGGTCAGCTAAGTATTACTAAGGAAATCACGTAATATATGTACTCGGTGCATATTAGTGTACTCTGGAATACTATACATGTAGGTTCCCCCTTTATTACAGGGCCGTAGCTAGGATTTTTTGTTTTTTTTTGGGGGGGGGGGGGGGGGGGCAACTGAGTAGTTAATAGTCTAAAACTCCTTAAATGGTTAAGAAGAGAAATTTCTTTAAGTTTCTATAAAGCTTTCCGAATTTTTTTCTGGGGGGAGGGCAACTGCACCCCCTTGCCCCCCCCCTCCCGCTAGCTACGGCCCTGTAATAAGTTGCAATCCATCCCTAGCAAAAGTCTGCATCCACTCCTGAGCAGGAATCCGCATTAATATACTATCACTGTTTTACTTCAGGAAGCCTGAAGCGACACCAGGCCTCACATCAGGGCGTGCGCCAGTACCAGTGTCAGATCTGCGGCCGGAGTTTCTTCCGCAAGGAGTACCTCAACAGCCACATGCTGCAACACCCCGAGGCTGGATCCATGGTGACGTCGAAATCCAAGTCGCACCGGAAGAAATCCCAGCTGACCGTGAGTTACGAGACGACGTCACAGGGTCTACACCAGGGAGTGGAAGCCGAGGACGGACAACAGCAGCAGCAACAGCAACAGCAGCACTACCAGTGTCATTACTGCGGCCAGACATTCTACCGCAAGGACTTCCTCAGCAGCCACATGCTGCAGCATCCCGAAGCCGGGTCCATCGTGATCATCGCGGCCAACGGACAGACGAAGAAAGCCGAGATGGCTCTGTCATACGATGGCCACCAGTTCGGTCACGACACACAGGAGCTACAGCGGCAGCAGGCGGAGGAGGCGGCTCAGGAGCAGGCGATTCGGTCGATCGTGCAGATTGACGCCACACCCACCCCGGAATCCACTGCATACGTTCTGTCTCAGGATGCGGTCGAGTACGAGGTGGAGTGTCTGACGAGCGAGTCGCTCACCGAGGCCGATCTCAAGGCTATACAGATCCTCACACAGGCCAGTCTGCACGGAACTATGTGATAGATAATCGGGGACATGTTAAAATAACAATCTCTCGGCTCAACATAAGCTTATTGTGACCAGGCATTGGATTTTCAAAGCTGTTTTAGCACTACAATCTCAAGGCCATATAGATCCTGACACAGGCCAGTCTGCACGGAACTTTGTGATAGGACAATCGTAGGCGTGTTGAAACAACAATAAACTACAAACACAATTATGGCACTTTTTGACAGACCAATGTGTTGGATGGTAGCCCAGTGGTAAAACTCTTGCCTGATGCACGGTTGATCTATGATCGAACCCCGTCAGTGGGACCATTGGGTGATTTCTCATTCCAGCCAGTACACCACGACTGGTATATTAAAGGTCGTGGTATGTGCTATCCTGTGTGTGGGATGGTGCATATGAAAGATCCCTTACTACTAATGGAAAAATGTAGGGTGTTTCCTCTCTAATATACCGTATGTCAGAATTGGACATCCTATAGCCGATGATTAATAAATCAATGCGCTCTAGTGTTGTTGTTAAACAAAACAAACTTTTAACTTTTAATGGACCATGATGAAGTCTATGGTTCTCAGTGTTGGTTGGAGATGGTCTGACACTTTGAATCCCAATTACTGATGACCACCACTTTAGATGTTGTCACCAAATAAGGGTTTCATACAGTGTTAATGAAAATCATTAGATATTTCACTTATACATTTCGAGACCAAAGGGCATCTTATAGGTGTAATTTCACCCTCACCATGTTATAACATCATTTACTAATGCAAAATACAAACACAACAGTAGTTTTAATAAAATCACAATGTCACCTCACCTTATTATCATTCACAATTGCCAATACCTTGATTTTAATGGTGGGTGGGATTTAGCTCAACCGGTTGAGTGCTCACTTGAGGTGCTTTCATCGCAGGATCGAACCACCTCGGTGGATCCATTCAGCTGCTTACGTTTTTCTCGTTCCAACCAGTGCACCACAACCGGTCAAAGCCGATGGTATTTGCTTTCCTGTCTGTGGGAAAGTATATAAAAGATCCCTTGCTGCATTAGAAAAAATGTAGTGGGTTTCGTTTGATAACTACGTGGCAGAATTACCATGTTTGACATCCAATAGCTGGTGATTAATTAATCAGTGTTCTCTAGTGGTGTCGTTAAACAAAACAAACTTTTTTTTAAAGAAACGTGTGTTATTGCTCACAATTATTGTCAGCTGCCTTCGTATGACATGGTAGTAATACATTGACATTCAAAACTGTTTGCGAATATTGAAGTGGAGAATAATATATTTATTTTATGTGAATGAGATTAGTTTTGCCAAATGATATCAAATAATGGAATGCAACAGGAAGAACATAAAGATGGATTGTGTATTCTAAATCATTGAAATATTCTTGAAATTCCAGCTTTATAATATTGTAATAGATGTTAATTTTGTCTTCAAGTTTGAGCTGTGTTTTGACAATGTTAATAACAGGTACAGCTTACTTGAAATTAACATTGATTTAAATGTCAACATGAAATTGGACATTTTAATATTTGTTTTCATGTTTTCAACCTAGATTCACAAGTGATTGCAGTTAGAGGTGGTGTTACAGAAAATATAGGAGGACTTGTTTAAAAAAAAAAAATGTATACAGTGGCACAGCACTCGCTTGATGTGCAATCGGCCTGGGATAGATCCATGTCGGTGGGCCCATTAGGCTATTTCTCGTTCCAGCCAGTGCACCACGACTGGTATATCAAAGGTTGTGGTATGTGTTATCCTGTCTGTGGGATGGTGCATATACAGGTAAAAGATCCCTAATCGAAAAAGAGTAGCCCATGAAGTGGTGACAGCGGGTTTCCTCTCTTAATATCTGTTGTCCTACGCTATATAACCGTAAATAAAGTGTGTTAGGCGCGTCGTTAAATAAAACATTTCCTTCCTTATTTGCAGTGTTCAATCGAATGATGTATAATGAACCGTATGTAGTTTTTGAAACAGCATGAATGGTTACTGGTGTCTATCACATGATCTTACTACTGAGAGTAAACCCACTGCTGTCACATATACTACTCCTAAGGAAGAGATCTTTTAAATGCACTTTGTAAGGAATAGAAATGCACATTTCATAGCCTATGATGTATAACTGTTTACTACCAGGACTTAATCCACACCTGTGAAAGAAAGAAAGAAAGAAATGTTTTATTTAACGACGCACTCAACACATTTTATTTACGGTTATATAGCGTCAGTCATATGGTTAAGGACCACACAGATTTTGAGAGGAAATCCACTGTCGCCACTACATGGGCTACTCTTTTTGATTAGCAGCAAGGGATCTTTTATTTGCGCTTCCCACAGGCAGGATAGCACAAAGCATGGCCTTTGTTGAACCAGTTATGGATGACTGGTCGGTGCAAGTGGTTTACACCTACCCATTGAGCCTTGCGGAGCACTCACTCGGGGTTTGGAGTTGGTATCAGGATTAAAAATCCCATGCCTCGACTGGGATCCGAACCCAGTACCTACCAGCCTGTAGACCGATGGTCTAACTACGATGCCACCGAGGCTGGTCCACACCTGTGATGTCACACTATTGTGATAGTTATTCTCTAAATAATCTACACCTAACGAGCTACGAGGAATTATGAATTATCTGTCCCGAGTGAATGAATGTTGTAAACCCGAGCCTTTGACGAGGGTTTTACAACATTCATTCACGAGGGACAGATAATTCGTAACTCCTCGTAGCGAGTTGGTTATTCTCTTTATTACCCATTGTCAATTTTAACTGATTTTTAATGTAAAAATTCCTCTGCAGTCTACAACAAAGCCATCAGCCATTACATCATATAATCTTACGCACATTACATGACGTAATGTAAGTGACGTCATAGCATAACGGCGTTCTTTTTACAGCCAAATGTTTACAGTACAAAATAATACGACTGTATTTGCATTTGAAAATAATTATTTTTATATATTACTAAAGCCGCTGCTTATGAAAATTACCATTTCATGTTTACGAAACGAGTGAGTCCATTTGTTTTTGTAAATCTTTGTATATCGTATAACGTATGTGTAATCTGACTCATTATATGAATGAAAGTGAAGTTCCGGCCATGCCAAGCAACCAACCAAACATCGTGGTTTTTAAGCCAGCCAATCAATGGCTGTAGAAGCAATCTGCACACTGTGCAGAGATCGAACAAATATTACCCCGTATATTTGAGCCCATATGGGTAATAATGTTTCAAGAATCAACACCTGCGAAACAATGAAATTTGAACTTTTCATGCATTCAGGTCAGGGATTTAAACCTACTACTGACAGAATATATTTGTTGTAAATGAGTATAATGCTTTAGCCCACAAAGCCAAACATCGGCATCAACAATTAAACAAATAGGTAATTTAAGCCTTATAAACCTGATACTAGTGATAGTGATAGTAATATATTCTGGTGGATCACCGCAAAGATTGTTGGAAACTAAATTGGAAATCGGAGATTGGGCCTACACGTTTTGCATGTGCACCACACTTAATGCCAGCAATCCACTCCTTAGGATATCCTGACTGCATCATTCAGGTTAGGTCCGTAAGGATCCTATCATTTTGGGCTATTAGTTTTGTAAAAACAAAATAATAACCATATTTGCATTAAAAAAGATAAAATAGAAAGTTAATTAGCAATGACGTAATTTGATTTAATGAATAATGGATGAAGTTGGAGAATGCAGTCAGGAAGTGTAGATTCATGAAAAATAATTAACTCACCCCCACCGGGGCTCGTGAATTACCCTCGTACATTATCCATTACATTCTCACTGCCTAGAGTGGGATGCTATTCCATTACACGACTTTCATTGGTGTTGCTTTGTAAAACTGTCCAACTAGTCCTTAATGACTGGTGTATCAAGGATGTGGTATGTGTTCTATCCTTGCTTATAAAAAGATATATCCAAGAATTGCCTGTGTAGCCAGTCGACTTACAGGAATCCAGAGATGTACATGAAGCAAAGTTAATATCATCCAGATGATTTCTAAAATGCCAGAGATAAAGTATTGAAAGAAAATCCATGAAAACACTGGATAATCATATTTAAAATACCCAGCTACCAGACCAACAAAATGAATTCCTGTAATTAAGGAACTGCTTGCCACCAGCACAGTACTGAGTGACAGTTTAAGAAATTAAGCAACTGCTTGCCACCCCAGCACAGTATTGAGTGACAGTTTAAGAAATTAAGGAACTGCTTGCCACCCCAGCACAGTATTGAGTGACAATTTAAGAAATTAAGGAACTGCTTGCCACCCCAGCACAGTATTGAGTGACTATTTAAGAAAGTAATGGTGACATTTGGTTTTAAGAATGAGGGAAACCTCCCACTAACATCAACCTACTTCAGTCAATAGCAATTGACCTTGAATTTAAAAAATGAGGCAAGACTGCAGCCTGATCAGGAACCGATCCACGTCAATGGCTCTTCACTCCACAACTGGTGTAATAAAGGCTGTGGCATGTACTGTCCAGGACGCTGCCAATGTAAGAGGAACCCATGGATTAACAGACTGGTTTCCTCTCTCATTTGTGTGCACCTCAACTATATACATAACCATAAATACAAAATGTTGAGGGAATTGTTAAATTTACAAAAAATGTCTTTCTGGTATTAAAACAGTACTGGAGCACAGCTTGTATAACTAAGACTACATAACGATACCCACCGTAACAACTACCATACTCCAACTGGCTAGTGGTAAAGTGCGGCATTGATCCTTGTCAGTCTGGCATTGATCCTTGTCAGTGGGCTCATTGGGCTTTTTCTTATTCTGGGATGGTGCATATAAAAGATCCCTTGCTACTAATATTTCCTATCTAAATGTTTGACATCCAACAGCCGATGATTAATAATTAATCATTGTTCTCTAGTGGTGTTGATAAACAAAACAAACTTCTACTACTCAAATGTAAAGAATACGAAGACAGCAAACAAAAGTCTTGTAATATTTATTTATCATGAAATGTGTACTGCATTAATACAAAGATAACGAACAAATAATGTTGGGAATCATATTTGCATAGTTTTAACATGTTATATCAAATAGAAAATAGAACTAAAATGAGACTAAAGAAAAAAGAAAAAAACTAGAGTTAATGCTATAAACACTTAAAGCAAACAAAACACCAATATAAGAGACCACATGAAATAAAATGACTACATTAAGAAAAGCATGTTGGTGACTATGGTTACAAGATTTTTTCGTAAAACTAAAACATATTCCATTGATAAAAATTACATTAATAGGCCTACAATGATTTATTGTACTAAAGTTATGATTTTAACACATTTCTTAAAGATAAGAAGAAAAATTATTTAAATTTTATAACCAATGTTCAACTAATGTTTGATCAAATCCATTAAACAACTCATTTTTTTAATATGTAGAATTAATGGAATGGAAAAAAGAAAGAAAAGAACACAAGACAGAAATGTATAATAATGGTGCAAATGTTAATCATGAAGAGAAATAAACATGATTAATCATTACCAGTGTTTAGTACATGATGTAAACGTATACAAAACAGCAATTTGATACAGTTGAGCATAACATTTTAAAAGTATTTTACCATTAAGCACAATTCTGGGCTAGTGGTTACATATTCAAATATGTACCAGTCAAGCAAAGGTGTACACAGATTTTCTAAGACAGTTTATGCTCACAAAACACATGGAAATAATGTCTGTATTTATAAATAAATTTCCTGCATGCATCTCATTTTCATTAAACAATAATGAAATGGAAATTGTCAATAACTCTTTTACACATCTAATTACTTTATGCATTCCAGATGTTATATAAACCTCAAACAAAATTAATACCTTTAATTAATATATACATATTTAAAATAAAAATTGTTACCAAATGTGCATGAATGGCAAGAATGCATTTTAGATGTTAAAATATGACATACCAGTTTACTTTTTTTTTGTACAATCTAAAACCATCATGGTTAATTTTATACATATATGAATAATGTAAAACGTAACGACTGTTTAGAAACTGTACACTTTTGGTCATGTCATTTAATGAAATAGTTTGATATGGTAATTGAGGTTGTATGTATGTGAAGATTATCGTATAAAGTGGTTTTAAAAGGAATGTGATTGAACATACATGTCGCATGAATTTTGGCTCTGTGCAACTTCACAAACTGTCACGACTTCAGTACAATTGGTACAGCATGTTCAAAATCACAAATATCCAATTCCTTGCCATGTACTGATGAAACATTTACAGTAGAAGATCCAGTATTATCTTAACAGGTAGGATTTGACAGGAGGGCCAGAGTTATATAGGGCCTTTGAAATATTTTATAAAGATTTGAATTTGTTTCTACTGGAACCATCTCATGGTGAAATCAATATGCATTTTAAGAAAATGTTTCACTAACATTGCTAGAAAATAATGTGATCATTTTGTTTATCTATTCAAGGGACACACCCCTCTGGGTCTACCACTGGTCGTGACTCTTGACTGAAAGATACTCTAAATGGTTCATAAATACCAGGCTGTAATGCTGCAGTTTCCAAACATCAATACCGCTGAACATGAAAGATGTTAAAAATAATTATACATGTATTAAGATTCTAAATGGTGTGGAATTTTTTACTTTTTTTTTAAATCATAAATTGGACCTACTCAATTACCGAAGTATAAATGTAAATATGTTTTCTTTATACATGGTTAAAGAGCTCACAAGTACTTCCGATATCATTTTGTGCCATTGCTTCCGAGTGGTTAAATATTGATAAACAAATAAGTAAATCACGGTAAAACAAACTGACTCACCCCCAGACCCATTTTTTAACAAAAGTTGAAAGAATTAATCTAAATAAGAATATAAATTTTTAAAATCTAATCATCAATAGATCACATGCAAAATGTTTAAATTATACCAAAAAAAAAAATGTATTTCCAAAATACTACAATTAAAAAAAAATTATAATGTCAATACCACATACTTCATTGGTGTTGTACAAGTCTACAGACATTTCACACATGCTAGCTGGTTATCAATAAAGCATAAAGGTGATAAAATCCCTTTAGGACAATGCTTCCCTGCTATGGTAAAAGTGGTATATTAACAACTTTGAGAAAAATCACTTTCTGGGACGGTTATCAAATGTACTGAAGGCTTTTATTAAGCAGTTAAATTTGCTTTCTTAAACTTGGTGTTTCAGGAAGATATTTCTCTTGTAACTGGCTACTTTATTTTGATGCATATTTTAAAATATCACAACTCATTTTGTACTCCATTTTAACTTGCTGCATTTTGCCAATGGGCCTTTATATATGTGAAATGTTTTAATTAAAAAACAAAAACCCTCAAAACAACCAAAGACGAATAAACTTTGTTTTCTGAAACATGATATCGAAGATAAACAATGTAGTTGATTCCACTTAACTGTACATGTATGTGTATTAACTGTAACAAATATCTGCAATCCAATTGTCCAGCAATTTTAACATTTGACAAAAACTTTCCAATAATAGAGCACTCGTATACAGTTCAGAAAGTATTTACTTTACATGTCGTTCTCATTTCTAACTTGACTGCGTAGAATATATATATATAAAATAGAACAAAAGTTTATAATCCATTCAATATACTATAGAGGCCATAAAAAACAAAACAAAAATGTGGGAAAATACAAACAGTTCTAAGAAGACATTAAAACATTAATAAAGCTATAACACACAATTTTATTTTTTAATCTGGTGCTGTTTGATTAAACATCATATAAAATATATATATCAGTTTGAAGTTGATATCAACTTGAAGACATTGTGCTGTTTTCTTAAAATCACCTTTATTATGAAAAAAACATGTGTAGACTAATCTAATGTACCGGTACCTTGGAATAAATATATAACAGAAATAATTTTGGCACCATTACATGTAAAATGTTTGACAATTATTAAACAGCATGTGCCATAAGAGGAGTTTACAAAAATGTTTTTGGAAGAAACACATCTGACACGAAAAAAGTATTATTCCAAATTAGTAAATAAAAAATAAATTTTATTAAGTTATTGTGACATGATATAGTAATTACTGGCCCTGCATATCTGAAGTTTACTACAAAACCTTTTTTTCATGTCAATTTATCTTGTAAGAAAAAACAGATACGTGGCAAAGAGACATTGAAGAAATATAGCCATTACTGCAATTCCGCACACGTTTTATCATGCGCGGAAATGTGCTTTTCCACATGTGCATTTTCGCAAGTGGATTACTATGCAAAGTTTTTTGCTGTCGGAGTGTAGTTTAAGCCAAAAGTAAAAGCTTCATGAAAAACTTGCGTGCAGAAAAATTGCACATCGATTAACTTTTTTCCCCAGTGCACTGAATAACCGTGCGTGGAATCATGTATATGGAATTAGTACTATGTGAATGCACTGTATCGATAAACTCATGTGTGAAATCGCATTAACTGAATGCGAGCCTAACACCAAGGAACTTACAGTCTATTCATTGGAAATTTTAACTGCAAACTTTTAAACTGGTAATAACTTGAACCATGAATCTAAAGCAACATTAGGTAGCTCACAGTTGAAAGACCATAGGGGATTCCGCAGTACAAATTGACCCCATTCAAGAATTCATTTTCTGTTTTACAGTTCTCTGCTTTGACAAAAAAGTTGAATACTAGCAACAAAATTTACTGGTTAATTACAAAAAAAACCCCAAAAAACCTTTAAAAAGTCCCTGGTAACGTTCACAGGGCTTAAACTTAACGACAGCACTGTTTAGATATAAATTGCCATAGGTTAGGTGCATCACCGATGGCACTTTTGTAAAGCTCTTCAATGACAGCAAAATGTATACATTTCCTGTACATTAACTGCCAGTATTTAACATTAGTACATATTACAGTCATGTTTATTTGCTGCAAAAATTACTATACACAAACTCAAAATTGCCATCAGTTTTACACAGGGCAATTCTGTTTTGAACTGCCGTGGGTAATAAATTCTTAAGTTTGAGCCCTGCATTCATAATACAGCCTTTGACATGATCCTCAAGGTTAACCACTTGGACAGTGATGTGTTAAATGCTATTAATATTATCTACACATTACAGATTCTCTAAAAGTGTAAAACCTTGTGAGATCGTCATAATTTTAGTAACACACATATAAAATTTGTTCACCACTCCACAACTTTCAGTTCCCTGATTGTTAACTGTGGCTCCAGCTTGGAAACTAACTGTACACGTAGCAAACTATGTCTTGACAGAAGGCAACAGATCACATGCAGCTAGCCAGATATATAATATAAAAGATTAATACGGCTCGTAAATGTACAGATAAGACAGAGTCAGGTCAATATTCTATTCCCAGTCCTTTTTAATCGCCAGGTGCCACACCCACTTCAAGTACTCGTTTCCGTCATCGTCAGTGAATAAGCTTTCTATCTTGTAGTCTCCCCTTGACATCATCCCAGATGGTGCTTCTTCAAACTGAGGTTGAATATATGACTGGAGTTCCTTTTTGGGGCCGTAGCTTCCGACCATCAATTTCTTTGTGTCCACTGAAAATAAAGCAATCTATGAAGCTCTGGCTTAACTATTGCTGTAAAAATTTATTGAGAACAAATATATTTATTTCTCTATTGTTTTCAAGTGTTTTAGGCAAAGACTTTTATCTACAATGGAGAACAGGTCTGGAGTTAAAAAAGAAAATTGACAGTGCCCTATCAACAGGTTAATTAAAAATATAAGACCACAACCTATAGGTTATGATACAGGGCTAGCTCTGTATCAGAAGAAAATTTCGCTAAATTATCTTTCAAAAATTAAAAAATCCAAAAGCCCAGTTATTTTGTAACAAAATATCAATTATTTCATGAAATTATTTCACCAAATTAAAATAAATTTCGCCAAGTGCAAGAGCTAGTCCTGTGGAGAAACTTCAAGCGACAAACTGAATCGCATTTATTTGTTTTGGTGAACAGGTCAAAGTACAAATACTGTTTTAATATAAAGAGTTTGATTTTAAAAAGGCAGTGTAATTACAGGGCTCACACCAGAACAAATATGTAGATTATTTCCAACCTGTAGTTTTGGTCCATTTCAACACACCATGTAATTATGTACCTAGTTTTCTATATGAGCATAAATAAATTTTAAAACGATCTGTAAATAAAATATGCCATATATATATATATATATATATATATATATATATGAAGAGTTCAGATGCAAAAACAGACAAATCCATTTTGATCATTTTCTGTAAAAGAGGTTTTTTTGGTGTGCTTTCTAGGTTAAGCATATCAATTTAGTATAGGGTGATTCTGAATTGTTATAAGTGAAGTAAACCAAGGACAGAATTTCAAAAATATTAATTTATTAATAAAGTAGAAAAATGTAGTTTTTGATTCCGTTTTACGGCAAAAACAGACAAGTCCATACATTATATGTTTCAAAGTACACAAATATGTTAAAAATGGCAAATATTATGACTGTTATTCAATATTCAACATAAATCAGTATTAATCTAACAAAACAAGAGGTCCTGGGGGAAACAAACATTCATATGACTAGAAATCTAATCAGATTGATATTAACTACAAAGGAATAATCACCGCCACGAAAGAGAGTCAAGGTTCTTAAGGTTTATACAGTTTGTGACTAGTATCGCCACACAAAGTTCCAGTAGGATATAATGTAGCACTAGCTTGAAACCAACCAATGACAGTTCAGTCCTCATCACTGCTTTCCTCGAGGTCCTGTCTGCCAATGTCACGCTGGCCGACATCGGCGAAGATATTCTCATAAAAGATCCGGACAGTGTCAGCTGCACCAATCTCATCAATAAGTTTGAGGACATCAACTTTCTTGGCAGGCTTCACACAATTGACCATGGGAGTGATGGCTGGCTTGAAGTTCTCCCATTTTCTACCCTTCTTGAGAATAACGTGTTCACAAAAGTCACCACCATAGACTTGCTTGAAACCAACTTGATCCGAATTGATGCGTAGGACCTTGGCGTCGCTGATCTTGAAGGACCTCTGGGACTTGCAATGCGCTGCTGCAGCTGTCTTGAAATCGCGACATTGCCAATCTGTACAATACTCATGTACTTTGCCGTGTTTGTTTAGAATAGCAACATACTCATCAGGTAGGAGAATAGTATTATTTTTCCTAATGTCTTGCTCGATCCTCCCGAATACCCTATCTGCTGGAAGAAAACTGTGGCCTCGGACAGGGAATGTGTATTCGATGCTCAGCTGTGGAAAGTTCTGTTTTCGCATAGCACACAGCATCGACAAAACATTGATGTTTTTATTTTGGCCATAGCAGGAGTCTGAAAACAAGCGCAAGTGTTGATTCCTTTTCAGTTGGTCCCCCACAACAAAAATGAAAAAATGGTTTAAGGCTGAAGCCACCATATTGCTATCCTTGCGGTTCTGGCTTTCTAGCCATATGTATAGGTGAATGTCATCTTTTCCCTGTGGAAGACCTCGGCCGCGGTGGTGAACTACACCAAATACATAGAGGTAGAGCTGCCGAGAATAGAAGGTTTGTCCTATGGGAGACTTTGGAAGAACAAGATTCTCCATGATATCAAAACAAACGGTGAATGAATCCTCGACATTATTTAAACTGTCATAGAATCTCCTTGCCATACGCCTGTGAAGAATGAACATGGCCGAACAATTCCGTTTATTATCATCTGTGATGAATGGGTCCTTCAGCTGTAGCCTGAACTTCAGGCATGTGCTGCATATATCCACAGCAGGATGACCAAAGGCCAAGTTGAAATCGTAGACAAAAACACTGTAGTATAGTGAATACGATATCTGTAAATTATTCTGATCCTGAAACATTTGGTGCATCTTTTTGACGTTCAGGTCCGCTGGTAAGTATTTCCGGCCAGGGGTGCCACGCCGAGCATAATGGCTAGCTCGACAAGTGAACGTTGTGATGTGGTCACGAAATGGCATGCTTTTTTTCTGGCAAGGTTCCTCTCCACATTTCGCACACCTCCACGATGTTCTGGTCTCGCAACTCCATTCTCTGACCAATATTTGGCAATATTCGCTAACCGATCTTTCTTGACACCTGAAACAATAAAATGGAAATGAAAATAAGAAAATTATTAAAATAACGATACTGGAGTACATAACAATAAGCAGTTATCATTCGGCATGAAATCTGGGGAAGATCCACGATTTTATGAAGGTGGGTCCCACCTGAAGGCTCAAAGTACGTGACTATGTCATTAGATAAGACCTGAGCCACTCCCAAAGCCCATATAGTAAGGTTAAAATGTGTGGGAAGGGGTGGGTGGGGGGGGGGGGGGGTGTCAGAATAAATGGGTATAGCCTGGTCTTGGGTAGGGGTGAATATTTGCTAAGTGGAGCTAACTTAGCAGTCATGTAACCATACAGGGGCGTGCGCAGGAAATTTTGCAGGGGGGGGGAGGGTCGAGGTGTCTGGCGAAGCCCCTTCTAGGGCTATTCTGAGGTGTTTTCTGCTGGCTAGCCGAGCTGCTTTCTGACAAAAAAAAATAATTCGCCTTGAGCAGGGGGGGGGGGGGGGTTCGACCCCTAAAACCCTCCCCCTGCGCACGCGTCTGCCATACCAGGAAATATGGCCGCTGGAGCAAACAATTGCATAGCCTTGGTCAGTTGGTGTGGCTAGCCACTCTCTGGTTCGGGGGCTAATATTAATTATCTCGCCTGCATGTAAAATACTTGAATTCCATTGATCATTTAGCCTTTGACAAAACCATTATACACTGGAAGGCAAAGCCAGATTCTCTTATTGAATTGTATTCCCCGCCGAGATATAAATGACGTCATTTTCTAAGGTTTGACGTCATTTTTGTTTTAGGTTTATGGAAGGAAAACATTCAGTTTTAGGGAGACGCCGTACTCTTAGAAAAGTGTAAACCTTTAATCGCGGAAATTTGTAAATACATCATCATAATATATAGTTAAATGTCGGCCAGATAAATCCGTTGAAGTATCTCTCGGGGTAAATGGATTTTTATGCACCGTACCCTCTGTGTGCTCTTTTACCCCGAGTCGAAGCACACAGAGGGCACATAAAAATCCATTTGCCCCTCGTGATGTTTCTACAACTTATAATACTTTTTTATTTGCATGGCATTTTGATACTAATGAAAACTAGATCATTTATGGCCTAGGGTCTAGAACTTTATTACACTGGGTACTATACTCACCGAAAATGCTCATGAATGAGGCCTTGCACACTGGTATCTTCTCTTTGTTTGCAGTCAAAGTGAAGTACTTCACTGAAATTTCTCTATTCCTCTTAATTTTAGAAGTATCGTCTATCCTTGGTCGCCTCCGCACACATTTACCGATATCCATGTAAGAAAGCAGGGTGGCATCCTGAGTAACCTTGTTTTCAGTAGAATATAACCGATCATGTGCGTAGGTTAAATCATCATTGGACAGGGAAGTCGCCAAGCACACATTACGTACATTATGTACACACGAAATGCTAGCAAGTTTTTCAGCACCACTATGTCGCGCGTTTTTTGCAAGGGAGCGTCCAGAATTGCCTGAATTGTTCTCCCGTTTACGCCCAATTGGTGATAATACCACTGTCTCGTCAATGTCATCAAAGTTCTCCATTATTAAAGGAAATTTTCGATAAAATACGTAAAAACTTTAGTGAGTAATGAGAGGGATCCTGGGCGCTGCCATGTTGAATCACGTGACTAATTACGGCGTATAGATTGGATAAATGGAGTTGTCGGTATTTGCGAAAAATGATACCCGTCACTTGTCGGTTTCTGAAACGAATCATGGAATTCTTGTGGGTTTTATGAAGTAGGTGTCGGCTTTTGCAAAGAAACAGATATGCTGTCAGTAAATACGCCACCAGTACTATGTAATGGTCGCCATGGTTTATTTTCGACCAAAATGGCGTTTGTCGGTTTTTGCGCCTGAACTCTTCATATATATATGTATGTATGTATGTATGTATGTATGTATGCCATATATATATATATATATATATATATATATATATATATATATATATATGTATGTATGTATGTATGTATGTATGTATGTATATGTATGTATCTATATCTATATCTATTAACAGATGAATTATTTCCATTTACCAACCTTTAATGCCAGCTCGGTATGTCTTCTGGATGTATTTGAGACCTTGCACAATATCACGCTGAACGTAGAAGTAAATTTTAACTTTATACTGGCAGCCTTCCTTGATTATAAACTTCTTCTTTTCTATTTCTTTTAAATTTACTGAAATAACAAAAGAAAATCACAATATTCAATATTTATAGACCACAACCTTCAAGAATGTAACTATATACTTGTTTAATTGTACATGAGTGCCAAAAACCAAAAACTAAATTATGAAAAAAAAATAAGAAAAAACTCCCACCATGCTTACAAAAACAAAACCACACACAATGAATTGTTCACATTTGACGTATTTTACTTAATCATGCACCTTAACCTTCTGACTACTGCAGGCGAGAAATCTCGCCCGATATCATGCCAGTCGACATACTGTACACTGTATACAGTGCATTCCCCAATTCATATTTCCTGCCGTTTTGCACACGACACTCACCAGAAACATTTTTTCTTAACAGGAAACAGTTTGTTTTACAGCATCGTAGCTTTTGTTTGATGTTTTTTAGTGGAAAATACATTGGAATTTTGGTTTTGGGCAAGCATTTTCGCTTGACAACAATGGCGGCACGTGGCAGTCATTTTCAGGGATCGATGGCTGATTGTGACGGCTAATTTGATAATAAATATAATAGTTTTACCAACAACGAAAATCACCAAATATTGGAATATGAATCATAGTGCGTTTTAAAAAAAAAAATGCTGGTCATAAAACCACCGTTATCGGGAATAATGGACATAAATACTGGACAGCTGACAAATGCCTGTAAGTAAACATGATTTTTTTATTTTTTGCCTAATTTTAATCACCATTAACTAATCTAAAATATCATAAAAATTACAATAACCCATGAAAATAATACTTACCAATTCATATATGAACTTTATTTTATGTTTTTATAAAACATTTAAGTGAATATATATGAGTAAAAATTATAAACTTATACCCACTCAATGTGTTTTTTGTCAAAAATTAATCCAGTAGTCTAAAGGTTAAAAATGACCTTCTACAGATGAAGACTATTAATGATTAGGAAGAAATAAGGTTTCAAACTGCAAAAAGAATAAGACAGACAGAAACAATGACCAATATCAATAGTGCCATCTTTAAGTTCGCAAAACGTTTGCAAACATGAATAGTATAACTGAACAGAGATATATTTCAGAGAACACACCAGAAAGATCTAGTAGCATTTCATCCCTGTCATCAGGACACAAGGCCAGTTTCTCAACTATGACATTTTTCTTATTTGCATCTGAAAAATAAAATAACAAAATCAAATTAATTATATACATTTAAACATTAATGCTGAAATGCTCTTGAAACGGTCTGATATAGATCCTATATTACTACAGGGTTAGTGAACTAGTCTCTGTCTCAAGAAACTGGCCTGGGCCAGTATAAATTCTCTGAACCTGTACAGCACCAGGGACTACATGTATGCACACCACTATTATTCATTTACATAGTATCATATAATATTATGGTAGTCCAGCTGGAAAACTGCCCCCCCCCCCCCCCTCTCTCTCTGTCTCTCTCTCTCTCTGTGTGTGTCTCTCTGTCTCTTTTTTTTTACTGATATGATATAGACAATTACAGGGTATAATCTACCATATATTTTGAGACCAGTTACCAGCCCCATTCCATATTAAGTATATTCCCAAACTTATAACCAATCTGCTTCTTTTTTAAAGCTTTAAAAAACCCAGATACAAGTATATGATGAAGAGATATAAAACTGGAACACTAATTTGACCAATGTATTGATATTGGTTATATTCTTGAGAAATCCTTTTTTTTCTATTTGAAACGTTGGCAAAAGTACCGTATACTCTATTTTAAAGAAATATTTCTTGGAATTAGTTTAAGGTTAGGGTTAGGGTTAGGGTTAGTGATAGTTATATACAATATATTTTAAAACAATTTGTTCTGTAAAACCAACATGAAGTTTATATTTCGTAATCCAATATCGCTATGTTTTGCCTTTAAAAAATTAGACATTTTGACTATTCTGTATAAAATTTCTTCCACACGGGTGCTTTTGATGGTGCTTTTGGAAGAAATATAGCACAGAAGACAGAATGAGGCATGGGACTAAATCTTTGTTTTATTCCGTACACGTTCGGTTCATTCCGTCAAAATACACCCTATGAGATTTATAAGTATTAAAATGCAGTTTCACTTGTTGATCCACTGCATGGTAGAGTGGATACAGTGATCGGCTACAGTCCCGATGGTCTGGAGTTCAAATCCAGGCCTAGCACTACATTGTTTGTAGTGTTTAATGCAATACCCAGTTCATATGGTTAATTCAATACCCCAATAGTGGGGAAAATACGGTACTCTTTCCGAAACGTTATTTTTTCTCCAATGCACCAAAAAGGGACCTTTAAAAATCGTCTAGATTGTACCCCGAATTAAGCACCGTATATCTTCGCCTGTAAGTCGATCTCGGCTATAAGTCGAGTCCCTAATTTCAAGCCCTGAAAACTTTTTTTTTTTTATTGACCCATTTATAAGTCGACCCATGAAAAACAACTTATAAATATTGAAATATTTCTTATTTTTAGCACATGAGAACAATAATATACAATATTTGAACAAAAGAAAATTATTTTACAAACTTCGGGTTTTCACGTTTTGTACATCGCAATATAATCAGATTATTCCAATCAAACTATCATTATTACATAGCATCAAAACGAAATATTCCCTTAGTAGAGAGTGAAAGCTGTTTGCCTGTTACTGTATGGCACTGTACAGATGGTTTTGTGCACAGACAACTTTATTTATAAACACTGACAACAGATCACTACGATAAAACTGAAAGTATCACGTTTTGCCGCCATATTAATACATGTAAGGAGGATAACTCTGGAAAGTACACTGGTTTTTGTACCAAATGATGTGTGTCCCTATTGCTCTAGTGAACTGCAGAGATCAGTCTATTTTAAGGGAAAGCTCAGTAATATACATGAAGTCAATCACCGACAAAACATTGTTTGAACAACCATTAATGCAAATGACCAGATTTCAAAATAAACTCAGGCAACAGGTAGTTAGTATTGTTTACATTTTTGCTATTAGTGATGACTGTTAATTTAACTAAGTGGACTGCTGTCTTGGCATGTGAGTGAGATCGCATGCCTTTACGCATAACCAAAACCGTTCTAATGCCCCCAAAAATAGGTTATAAAAAATAAATGTGTCAAATTAACATATTTGAGTATAAATACAGGGCATACTTCAACAATAAAACTTGTAAAATAATCCCCAAAACAGTAATATTTTTTGGTGAAATGTTTTTACCCTCTTATAAGTTGACCCCCCAAGTTATAAAATAATTTTTGGGTGAAAAAAATTCAACTTATAGGCGAAGATATACGGTATACAAATGTACACCGTGGTCTGTGCTTATAAAACTTTTGTTTAAACTGAAATATTGAATGACGTCACATGCCTGCAATTTGTATACATGTTTTGCCATGACGTTGAAGTCTCAGGATGTTATTAAAGACTTGCCTAGACTTTAAACGTTTCATAAGTACAGGGCATGTATATGGAAGCAAAAAATTACAAACAACTTTTTTTTAAAGTTAAAAATATACATAAATCAGCTTCTAATGTTTTTTTTCCATTAACTGTTTCACATAATGACATCCCCATTTGATGTAATGATGTCATTTTCTAAGGTTTATTGAAGGATACCATCAAGGTTTTTTTCAGTGATGTTGTCCTAGGATCACAACAGAGTAAATTGTATAATGGCAGAAAGTTTGTAATTATACTTCAAAATCTCTCTAATTTTTTTTTTTTAAAGGCTTAGAACTACCTCACAGTTCTTGAAAAGCTAGCTACTTTCTTTAAAAAATGTGTATAACTTTGTTAAAGCCCTATTGAAATCTCACCTATGATAATTACGTCTCCAGATGCCCCTGCTCCGAGCAATGCCTCTTTGTACTTTCTTAAGCTTTCGTCATCGTCATCGGCTTTCAGTATTTCCCCGAGCTCCTTCTTGGCCGGCGGTTTGTAGTTTGGGTTGTCTTCCTCATCAATGTCTGGAACTGGATCTTGTTCAGCCATCGTCACACTGAAATAGGGGTACAATGATGCCATCAAAACCGCATTGCGATATATTGCCATGCAACAAACCGTATTACAATATATATGTAATTAATATTATTTTAATTTATTAAAATTTATGGGTTGTTTTTTTAATAAGCAGAAGGGATGAACTTTTTAATGAACTTTATTAGTTTCAGCTTGTCATGCTATAGTATTTAGACCATATTTTTCTTTATGAAAATCAGCATATCTACTATTACTACTTCAGGACTTAATTCAGTGCCGCCCTCTGTGCTCACAATGTCCTAACTTTACTGAATAAACGGCTGCAGCATTTGGCAGCTTGAGTTAGCACATGTTTATAGTGAACAATTAATAACGTAGCTGCTTGGATGAATTTGACCTCTACTGGCTCCCAAGTCCAAACCACATTGCTAAGAATTACTCTCCCACCTTTAATTACCAGTAAATTCCCACCCCCCATTTTGTCCAGACAGAAATATCGAAAAAAACATTACAGTCACAAAGGTTCCACACACTAGATATGGTTACCTACAATGACTTCGATGATATCTCCTAGCTGACAAAAAGCATTGTCAACTGCCATTTCATGTCATCGCTAATTAATAAAATGCTGGGGGGTTTGTATGTTTGCCTATTTCCCGTCAAATAATGAAAACATTAAGTGTCAAAAACTATCGCGGTTCGTACCAACCTGATGAAACATTACATCATACATACTAATATACTGCTGCAGCACTATACACTTAAACCTTCAAAATATATAAGTTCAGGGCTCACAATGGAATAAATTTTATTTTAGCCAATTTTAAGATATGTTGAGTATTTCTGCAGAAAATTATTTAAAATGGTAAGTTTTTAAGAAAATGTTATACAGCTAAAAAGAGAATGTTGTAGCTAGCCACTGTGTAAAAATTAGCAATTGGCAAGTTATAACTGATGTGATTTGTGAACTATTAACATACATATAATATTGTGTACATATAACACTTGAAAGGTAGGACTTTCCTTTGGCACTGTAATGTATAAAGACCATTATAAATACTTCTAATAAATAGTTAGGGTTAGGGTTAGTGACAGTGTCAAAGGAAAGTCCTTCCCACTTCAAAATTGTACATACAATTTTGCTTTGTACACAAGATATCAATGGCTGTGGTATGTACTGACTTGTACATGAGAAAGTGCATAAAAAAACATGTCATGCTGCTTATTTGTTAAAAGCAGCCTATGTGGCAGCAGTGGGTTCCATTTCTCTCTTGAACTGGGTTCATCAACTTCCCCACCCTAACCACTCAAAGAAGGGTCTGTCAGGGTTCATACACTTAAAACATTTTCATTTTCCAGGACTTTTAAGCACCATTTTGGTTCATTTTCCAAAAGTCTGAATATATTACCTGGAATTTGTTTTTTTTAACCGCACCCCAGTAAACTGTTTATTCAGTGGTTGTTATGTCTCAAACATAAGCTACACCTAATCTTGATATACCACTTGGATGCTAAAGTTGTAAAAATACATAAATAACAAAATATTGTAGTGTACAGATTTTTTTTGATTGTGTGTATGCGGGTGTGCATGCATCTGTGTCTTAAAGAAATGCTAAAGCAAGGCTTTTGGACTGGTGTGCATATTGAATGATACATAATGCACATTATTGCTTAATATCAACAAGTATAATCGTATAGTTAATTAATAAAACAGTTAAATGTGACGGCTATTATATATAACGGGCGCAGCCATTTTGTACCATCCCAGTGAATACGCCCTCTGGCGAGCTGGTGGTTACGTAATACCTAACGTGTCACGACAGGAATTAGTCTTCGAACTAAAGAAACAAAACATACCTGATTTTTGCGGATGCATCGCAATGTTCTGTAATAATATTCATCCCAGTAACACAGCAACGTGTATATGTGGTTTTTCAATACAAAATAAACCACCATTGTCAAAATGTTGAAATAACTATTATATTTTGTATATAAATTATCCCACGTACTGAAATAGTAGTCGGAGTGTTTTCTTGCTTAATTGGTCTTTTCTTTCTGTGGCCTGTACCTGTGATTCTTGATTGGCAGGTGTATATTTAGACGGTCCCTAGACACTGTGTCTAGACACACTAAAAAGACGTGCCTCTTTTATGAAGATAACAGGGTATTGTGTGATAACCTCAAATCGTAATGGACTTTACCAGCTTTATTACTGTAAGTAATTCTGTAAAACCCTTGATTAAGTACTTTCCCATCTAAAATCACAAAACTGACCAATTACGTAGTCCCAGAGAAAAAAAAATTATCACTTGGGTATCGTGAGTGGTCGTTTTTGCTCGAATGTATCCTACCAATAGGCCTAATAATATGCATTTTTTCTTTGGATTTTTAAAAAATATATATACTATAACTCCATTTCGTTATATTGATGCAAATTGAAATATATTTAGTTAAATAGTTTATTATACTATCAAGTCATTTATGTTGTTTTACAAGTCAGGTTGATGAAAGTGAAGAGCCTTGTCGTAAATTAGAGCATTTGTTTACACTGTGCATAATAGAGAACTTGGACCTGAGCTGACGTCACTTCGCCCGAAGCTATACCACCGACGTCACAAAAACGAAACAAAATGGCTGCCCCCAGTTAGCAGGAATAATCGCGTTGTTTTATTAATTCTAAAATTACGCGTTTTTCATTTGTTAAAGTGTCAGTATGTCTTGGTGGTCCGGGTATGCATCTTTCCAACACAAAAGGCTCTTGTTGGAGTTTAGTCTACCTTTAATGCTGGATCTTACAGCAAAACACTCCATAACCACATTGTGGAAATGTTTTTGAGGGTTTCAATTATTTTTGGACATGATTCATAATTATATAACTTTATATAGATGGGACTTTTGGACTGCACCAAAGTGAAGGTGAAAGGCCCAAAATTGTGCCCAAAACAAGCAGGCCCAAATTGAGTATAAACAATGTTATATGCTAACCACAAACATATTTTTTACCTCAATACCACTAAAATATTAAGCTTAATTTGACTGATATAAAATGAAATGGATTTCAGCATCATCTTTACCAGCTGTTAACATTATTATACTAACAAGATCTAAGACTAAGAGTGCTCAGAACAGACAAAAAACCCCAGTTGTGCTCAAATTAATGAGATCTAAAACCCTGATAGAATAATAATCCATCAAAGTATTTTAAAAAAAGACGAAAAAAAAAAGACTTGTAATTCACTTACAAATAAACAATCAATAAATAAACAATGTACTGGGGTGTCGTTATATAAAAATAAATAAATAAAATTTTGTTTAATTTATATTATCCAGATTTTTTTAATTAAAAAAAATTCACTCTTTTACCCAAAACTATCAAGAAAAAGAGACAGTAATGTTTAAATACCGGTATTATCCAGATCTATTATTTCCAATAAATAAAGAAAAAAATTAAAAATTTAAAAAAAAATAAGAAAAAAATTGTAAGTCACAAAATGTCTAACATTAATCAATACATTTACGGTATTATGTTTATAGGTCAGTGCTTATAGAGTACAGGTATGTACTTTAAATCCTTATTTATTTGTGTTTGTTAAAAAGTACCTTAAATGACAAAATTACATAAATCATATAAACATGTTTTATTTTTATTAATAATTATTTGAAACTCATTAGTGACATCGTGTTTCAAATACGAAATTTACCGGAATTATACCCGTTTCCGTGAGTAACTAAATGTCAACCACATTATTCATTGATAGCACAAAAATAATCTGTTGCCACCAATTTATATCACAAACAATCAAAACTAACCCATAAAATTATTGTTTATTTAGTTAATTGGTTGCTTCGTTGACATGTGGATACCGTTTTGCTGTGTATTGGGTCATCTAAGACTTCAATGGCGATCAAAAGAATAATAATTATTATTAAATGAAAAAAATATATAAAAAATAGTTTTTAGCACTTTCCAGGATAAAAATAAAATTTAAGCACTTTCCTGGGTTTTCCAGGATGCGTGCAAACCCTGGTCTGTATGAAAGAAAGAAGAAAAAAATGTTTTATTTAACGCACTCAACACATTTTATTTACGGTTATATGGCGTCAGACATATGGTTAAGGACCACACAGATTTTGAGAGGAAACCCGCTGTCGCCACTTCATGGGCTACTCTTTCCGATTAGCAGCAAGGGATCTTTTATTTGCGCTTCCCACAGGCTGGATAGCACAAACCATGACCTTTGTTGAACCAGTTATGGATCACTGGTCAGTGCAAGTGTTTTACACATACCCATTGAGCCTTGCAGAGCACTCACTCAGTGGTCTGTAGCCTATGTATGAAAGCCTTTCCTCTCCAACATCACAAACCCCTTACCTATGCAGCCAAGTTTTAAATTAAAACTTTTACTGTGAAAGACATGGTCTCCAGTAAAGAGTTCATGCAAATGGAACAAACAGGAAGTAACAAATGGAATTAAGTTGAACACGGTAACACGCACCTGTCTAAATACGCCCTTTTAATTGACAGGTGGTCGTAATTTCCAGGTAACAAAATTTAACAAACACAGCCAAGAAACATTTACTCAAAGCAGCCATATACCAAAGCTGAATCAATTTTATTTGATTTACCTCACCTTTTCCTTGCCAAACAAACTTCTTTCTAAACTTCCTAGCTCTTGCTGATAATGGCGACCAAAGTAGCTGAACTTCCGCTTTCCTGACGAAGATCGAAAGTTATTGGATAGTTTGTCCAACCGAACTCGGTAATGATCGTGATCTCGGAAATGACCGATTCTGGTCGAACACCTGTGTACAAGAAAACATTGCTGTTTGCTGAATTTTCAACAGGTCATCAGGTTCTACCAAACGCTACTTTGTTTTGTTTTCAGAACTATTTTAATTAAATTTAATTAAATTTTAATTTGCTTTAATCTCAAAGGGTAAGCTAACGTGCATTTGTCTGCATGCTGGATGCACGAACGTATAAAGGGGCCTATATCATATTATCAACTCTCAACTCTTCAAAATCAACTCGATAAACACCCATCATGAGTCTGACCATGAACCCCGACACATGATCGTTAGTTGAGACAGAGTTCGACCCGTACTTCCCTTTCAGTGGTTAGGCCTTGGTTAGTTTTAGGTATAGGGTTAGGGTTGGTCTTTAGAGCAGTGGCGTAGGAAGGTGCCAAAAAGTGTGTGTGTGTGGGGGGGGGGGGGGGGGCACACTTTTATATTTGTACACTTTTACACTTGTAAGGCAAAATATCTGAAAAGTGGGGGGGGGGGCACATGCCCCCTTGCCCCACCCCCGCTTCCTACGCCAGTGTAAAGCCTTTGGTATAGAGGGGTACGAGTCGAACTCATGCCCTCTATTGTAGACTAATAGTGAATAAAGGTACAAATGACTTGAAAATAGGCTTGACAGTTCATTGTTATACCTTTGTATGCCAATATACTGTCATTTAAATCAAGTTGCTTTAACCAATGAATTATGAGTCAACTTCAAGTTCAAGACTTGGATCTGATACACTATCAAACTACAAAACAATTATTAATATATTTTTGGTAATCCAATATTATGACCACCCCAATATTATGATCAGTTTTACAAGTGATGATTGCATGGGTTGAGTTGACCAATCAGTGGGAAGAGTTGACCAATCATTGGGAAGAGTTGACCATTTGGTGGGGCAAGTTGACCAATCGGTGGGACAAGTTGACCAACTGTTGGGGCAAGCATTCATATAGACCGCAATTACAATGGTGCCAATTGATGTAATGTTACAGATCAAGTTTGATTTTCATGGCGATTACCCATTTTTATCAGGGGTATGGCTATAACAAGATTTGTTAGGCCAAGTAGGGGACATTTATTGCTTTAGCTGTACTATTGACATATTTCATTTTATATTTTAGAGAAAATCCTAATGTTATCCTCTTTGTAATATCTTCACAGATCTACATAATTAATCAAGGCTGTAGACCATGGTGTGGTGTGCTTTCAAACAGAGATTTCTGTGGCGTCCGCTCCGTAGAATTATCATCTCAGCTCGAAGACATTACTGTGGCACTGATAAAACACCTCATGTGGCCATTGTGGGAAGTGGACCAGCCGGCTTCTACACTGCACAGCAGTTGTTAAAGGTGATGATAGTTATATACTTTGTGTTTTTGCAAACTTGTATATGTACAAATGATGTTCTCACCAACATGTGTGTAATAAATTACTCTTCCGATTATGATAGCTGCAGAGGCGATATCATCAACTTTTCATTTAACTTCAGTGTAGTTTAAGTTTTCTCAGAACTTTACGGTAAGTCATTTCAGAAATGTTTTAATATGTATATTCCATTTATGATGAATTAATTCCATTTATTCATCTTTACAAAAGGTACAAATATGTCTATATATACATATATATAGTAATTTAGGATCCGATTTAGGTGGCCGCTGACTGTGTTAGACAGGTGATCACTTATTATGGGTGCATTTACATTATAAATTGCTCAGGAGGGGGGAAATGTGGCCGCTTACGACAGATGACCGCTAATTACAGGTGGCCACTAGGACAGGTTTCACTGTGTGTGTGTGTGTGTGTGTGTGTATGTATATGTGTATGTATGTATTGATGTATGAATATCAATATATTGTATGTATGTCGAGGTTGATTGTTACATACATAGCTATTAACGCACTGGCACAGGGGATAATTAAATCCTTTCTGGCCTCACAAATTGTCCCATGCCGTTATTGGGACTCGAACCTGTGACCGTTACATACATAGATATTAACGCACTGGCACAGGGGATAATTAAATCCTTTCTGGCCTCACAAATTGTCCCCTGCTGTTGCTGGGACTCGAACCTGTGGCACCGAATCGCCCGCAAATTGTGAGACTAACCATGATGCGCTCTGAGCTATCGAGGCATCCATAAAAAAGGATGCTCTTGGGCCTACAATCTATGCATGGGGCCTACAATCTATGCGGTCAATCCCGCTTACATGCACGAAACAGTGGGCAGACCTAGCACTGGCTAGTATGTATTGATGTATGGATATCTATATATTGTATGTATGTCGAGGTTGACTGTTACATACATAGATATTAATGCACTGGCACAGGGGATAATTAAATGTATGTACCGGTATGTATGTGTGTGTATATATATATTTTTTTATTTTTTTATTTTTTTTTACTGTTATTATTATTTTTTTCCTACAGGGTCACCCATCTCTTCGAGTTGATATCTATGAGAAGTTGCCAGTGCCATTTGGACTTGTCCGATATGGAGTTGCACCTGATCATCCAGAGGTCAAGGTGAGGTCATTGGTTTCTGCGGTCAGATAAAAATTAATTACACTTTTTAATGTTAAAAATTAATAGTGTCAAGAAAATATCTCATTTATTATTTTGTTCTCTATGTAGCAGTTTTAGTTAACATTAAGTTACTGAACCTATTTTTTTGGCAGTGTAAAATATTTTTGATTATTATAGCATTTTTAGCCATTAAGTTACATATTACTTACAACTTCATTCTTAAATGGTCAATTTTGGCTCATCAAACATGTTTCTTGTCAAAGACATACAGGTTTTATGATATCGTACTGCTCAGGTAGCTCTTGTTACATCAACCTCTTACAAGTCTTCTTTTTTCAGATTGTGACCAACACATTTACAGAGACCGCCAGGAACAAGAGGTGCAGCTTTATAGGAAATATCACAGTTGGCAAGGACATCACAATAGGTGAACTGCAGCGTGCGTATACTGCAGTTGTTCTAGTGAGTTTCTGCCTTTAAAGGGACATTCATGAGTTTGCTGCAATTTTTAGATGTTATTGACCAACAAAGACTTTTTAACGATTGTAATTACATATCAAATATATTTTTCTGCATAAAATATTAGTGGCTGTATATTAAACATATTTCTGATCATTCTAATATTTGTACTAGGTTAAATTTCCTTTATTTTCTAAAATATGTTTTTGCATACGTACAAAATTACAAATGAACACAAAATCCAGTTTGGGCTTCTTATATTAAGACGACCAGAAACACGATTATACAGACACTGATATTCTAAACAAGAAAATATATTTAATATGTAAGTTTAATTGTAGAAATATTTTATTAGTCAGAAACATTTTACAATGCAGCAAACTCGGGAATCTCCCTTTAATACCGGTATAACTAATAAAACATAATGGGCCACATTTACAAATGGTAATCATTGCACGTTTAGTTTAAGAAGACTGCTTAAAATATTGACAAAATATAATGTGTGAACATGGCTAAACACATTAATTTATCAAAACTTATTAGTTCCCTAACCAGAGGGGGCTAAAGGTTTCATCACTGTCCATCTGTCCGTCTGTCCATCTGTCTCGCATATAGTTTTGTGAACCTTTTTTTCACAATGCCTCAAGATAATGAGCTGGAATTTTGTGTGTAGCTTTATCACGTACTATTACAGATCAAGTTTGACTTCCATGGCGATTTACCTATTTTTCACACAGTTATGGCCATTGAATTTAGGAGATACAAAAATGTGTGTTTTTGACCCTTTTTTCCCCCCGCAATGTCATTTTCCAAGCCTTGTTTGGGTCAGAGTGGGATATAGCCCACTGGTAAAGTGCTCGCTTGATGCATGGTTGGTTTGGGATCGATCCCCGTCGGTGGGCCCATTGTACTATTTCTCGTTCCAGCCAGTGCACCACAAAAGTTCTGGTATATCAAAGGTCATGGTATGTGCTATCCTGTCTGGCATGTTTCCTCTGTAAGACAATGCCAAAATTATCAAATGTTTGACATCTAATAGCCAATAATTTATAATTCAATGTGGACTAGTGATGCCGTTTAACAAAACAATTTTTTTTTTGACTTGGGTCATGAAAAATGAAAATATATTGGTTGAACGTTTTTTTTTCTCATTTAAAATAACACAAGAGGATGTAATCTACATCAAAACATCTTATGTGCTATTTAGCTTGTTATTCAATTATATTTTAATTCTATAATAGGATGCTCTAAAATACATCTCGGAAGTCCTAGTTTTTCACACGTTATCAAAAACCCTCCCCTCACCCTATGCTGTCTTTATTTCTAACAGGCCTTATTTCATTTGGCCTGTTGTTTCGAACCCTGCATGTTCAACGAAACATTGCTCATTATTCATGTGGAAAAAAAATGAATTTATTACCACAGCAGGTACCCATAACGGGGAAAATAAAAATCATAATTTCTCACTGAGAAATTATCATGCATTGGTTTAACGTACACTACTATTGGATGATTTGATGCCAACAAACCAATCACCTGTCAGTACTAAATATGATGTCAACACGATTTGGCAAAGAACACACAATGACGTCACATAGTTTAAAGGGACACACCCTAGTTACGGCTAGTTGTTAACCATTACGGCGTTGTTTTTCGCTATTAAACCCATTTTTTCACAAATAAAATTGCACTTTACTTACTTACCGTTTATTATTTAGAATATACATTTCCATTCACCTGAAGTGTTTTTTGGTAATCCTGGTAATCCTGGTGTTTGTAATACTACAAAATGCATTTTTCGTATTTCATAAAATGGCACGGGCCTCTGAGAAAAAAACGTTGATCAGACAAGGTCTAATCTATTTTTAGAGGAGATATTTCCATTTCAATGTCACAGACGTTGGTATACCACGTGACCGTTATCATTTTGGTTCGGTTTGTTTTCTCGTGCACGGTTCGTGCAATCAACATCCGATTTGTTGTCGTTTGCTTGTTGTTCATTTGTGAGATTTTTCTTCACAGTTCGTGAACATTTTCAGTAACAATAAACTTCAGACAGAAAGGAACGCACCCCAAGTCTGTGAAATTTGTCGTGACATAGGCATTGTTGTGCTTCGAGCGACATCTACCGGTGACATCAGAATACTAACTTTCAAAATTATTTCAAGCAATTGGGACATGGGGATTCCCATGGTATTTTTCGATATAAAACCTGCTTTTTCACTCCATTTGATAAAAATGTGATCTAAGTGTGTTACAGGTTTGTAGATTAACCAAATTATAATTTATTTTCGCTGGATGGAACTAGGGTGTGCGGCTTTAAAGCATTTGCGTTTACGTCTTTCTGGTTTCAGTGTTAAACTTGTAATAAAACGGTAGTTTAATGCAATTCATTATAGATTTTTTTTTACAGAATATATAGAACTTTGGGTTTTGAAAATTATCTGTGAACTGTGAATAAAATACAAAGTTAAAGCAATACCCAAAACAGTAAAGTAGTTTACATTGTTTCTATATACATGGACGTGTAAAACCCCCCAAATTAGCTGGGGTAATAAATAGAATAACAAACTCGGTACCAGTTATTATCAAATGTATGTCCCTCGTGAAATAATTTTCACTTATTACTCGCTAAAGTTCGCGACAAGTGAAAATTATTTCACTCGGGACTTAAATTTGATAATAACTGGTAACTTGTTTATTATCCTCTATATCTCTTTAATGACACCTGTGCATGTATTAAACTATGGCTGTTTGGTGTCTGAGATTTGGTTATTTCAACACCTGGTTGAGAGAAAGGAAACACACTGCTACCACAGAGGTAACTCCTAACAACAGAGCATGTGGGTCTGTGTAATCTTTGGCATGCTTACATCAGAGACCTGTTCAAGCACGCCTGTCACGGGCACAACCTCTGACCTCGCCAGAGAGTTCTGTCCGTGACAGGAACAGTAGAGCAACATAGAGTCTTTTACATGTCTCATATGCACATACAGGCCTTTAATAGATATTAATCACTGGCCACTGTTAGTGTTTTGGGGTTCCACGTCAGTGAGGAAACGTACAACAAGTTTTAAAAATATTACACCTCCCTCCTAATATTCAAAGTTAAAGTTTGTTTTGTTTAATGACGCCACTAGAGCACATTGATTTAATGGATGTGAAACATTAGGTAATTGTGACATATAGTTTTAGAGAGGAAATTCATTACATTTTCCATTAATAGCAAGGGATTTTTTGTATGCAAGATGGCAGATACCACTGATATTCAAACATGCTCTTTGGTAGACAATAACCATATACTGTGTATGTCAGCAAATCTTACTTGATTTGTTATTTTTGTTTCTTTAGGCATATGGAGCTGATGAAGACCGAAAACTGGGGATCCCAGGAGAGGTAAAAACCCACTATTAAAGCTTGTATAATGGTAATTTAATTTTAGATTCATGCATAACTAGAATAAAATTAATGTGATTTAAAAAATCCAAATTCTTGTATTTTTTAGCATTTTTTTTGTACCAAAAGGTAAAGTAATGTATTTTAAATTTTCTTTTAAAATATGCACAGGGACTAAGTATTAAGACCAATATATACTGAGAAATTTAATGGATATATACTGGCCTCGGTGGCGCAGTGGTTAAGCCATTGGACTACAGGATGGTAGGTACAGTGTTCACAGCCCAGTACCGTCTCCAACCCAGAGTGAGTTCTTAAGGGCTCGGTGGGTAGGTGTAAGGCCACTACACCCTCTTCTTTCTCACTAACCACTAACCAACTAACAACTAACCCACTGTCCAGGACAGACAGCCCAGATAGCTGAGGTGTGTACCCAGGACAGCATGCTTAAACCTTAATTGGATATAAGCACGAAAATAAGTTGAAATGAAATTATTATTATTATTATTCTTATACAAATGCCACATACATTAATTATGGGGACTACTGATGTATTGGTAACAACGGTAACTGAATAATTATTTTATGTTCATTATGATAATAATTTATTGCTCTGTAGTAATTGTTTTTCAAATTTTTTGTTCAGGATTTGCCAAATGTGTTATCAGCAAGACAGTTTGTTGGTTGGTACAATGGTCTGCCACAGGACAGAGATGTAAGTATTGTAGATCTTGTTGTAATATATATGTGGATATACTGTAAATCTGTCGGTAGAGGCCTGCCTTGAATAGAAGCCTGCTTTCTATAATGAAGGAAATGGTTTATTTAATGATGCACTCAACACATTTTATTTACGGTTATATGGCGTCGGAGATATGGTTAAGGACCACATAGATATTGAGGGAGGAAACCTGTTGTTGCCACTTCATGGGCTACTCTTTTCGATTAGCAGCAAGGGATCTTTTATATGCACCATCCCGTAGAAAGGATAGCACATACCCCGGCCTTTGATGTACCAAACATGGTGCACTGGTTGGAGTGAGAATTCTATAATAAATGAATGAATGAGTGTTTAACGGCACCCCAGAATGAAAAATACATTGGCTATTGTTTGTATAGAATAAATTGTAATTTTTTCTGATTAATGACCATGTTATAATTTAAAAAGCTTAATCCACATGGTGAGAATAAGAAAGGAGAAGGGTTTTCATTTCTCAGTGAAACAAGAAGTTTCCACATGTACAATTTTTTTAGAATATGACTGTATACTCATGACCGTGTATTCAAATTTTGTTAACATAACCTTTTATGTTAAAAAACACTTTGAATGAAAAAACAAATAGAAGCCTGCCTTGAATAGAGGCCATTTCTCAGAGCATCACAAAAAAATATTAAAGCCTGCATTGAATAGAGGACCATTACTCAGAGTGTCACAAAAAAAATAAGCCCAAGCTTCCATTCAATGATTTACAGTAGGTTTGTAGAACTTTTAATAATGTCTTAAAACTTTAACATCATGGCACCTACAAATTATATGTTTATGAGATTAACAATTAAGTCTAGACTCAAAACGTTTATAAGTATGGGCTCTGGTGTATGAAATGGTGTAGCATCATGAAAACTCAAAATATTTGATATTTAAAAGATTTGTCGCAAATCTAGTGAGACTACATATATATCAACCGGTCCAACTGGAGGGGACTATAGTTTTTGTCTTCGTCTGTCTGTTTGTCTTTCTTATAGTTTTCCGGATTGTTTTTCTCAATGCCTCGAGATATTAAGTTTTGTGTCTAGCTTTATAACGTATTATTACAGATAAGATTTGACTTTCATCGCGATTTACCTGTTTGACTAACTTATGGTCCTTATTTTGGACTTGTTTCGCAATGCCTCAAGATATTGAGCTAATATTTGGTTCTAGCTTTGTCGTGTACTGTTACAGATCAAGTTTGACATTCTTAGCAAATCACCCATTTTTCACAGAGATATGGCCCTTTAACTTAGGAGATATGAGATTCCATTGGGCCTGGTAGGCTTTAGCAGTACCCCAGAATGCTTTTTAGTCTAAGAGTGTTCACCTGAGGTGCACAGATTTGCAGGATCAGTATCTGTCAACGGACCTGTTGAGTTCTCTTCCGTTCTTTTTTTTTTTTTTTTTTTTTAAACAAAACCACTAGAGTATATCGATTTATTAAACATCTGCTATTGGATGTCAAACATTTGGTAATTAGGACATATATTCTTAGGGAGGAAACCCGCTATCTTTTCCCATTAGTAGCAAGGGATCTTTTATAAAAGCATTTTCCCACAGACAGGACAGCACATACCACCACCTTTGATATATCAGTCATGATGCACTGGTTGAGACGTGGGGGGAGGGGAATTATCAGAATGGGTCCACGCAAGCACCTCTGGTGAGCACTCTGCCGATTGAGCTATACTATGGGTAAGTTATAGGATAAATTTTCTTTCTTCGCTGTTATTTTTGTCTTATTTTTCCAGTTATCTGTTGACTTGTCTCGTGAAAATGCTGTAATCATTGGTCATGGCAACGTCGCGATTGATGTTTGTCGTATCCTGATGACACCAATCGACACTCTCCGGGTGAGTGTTTCACTAACACTAGCTTGTGGCTGTTCTATAACATGGCGAGCATTGAAATAATTTGAGAACCGTCATTCAGTTTACCAGAGAGTTACCACATGCCAAGGCAGTAGAGAACGGTACTTTGCAGACACATGTGCAGAAGGCAGGTTTTCGGGGGTTGAAAAGCCTCCCTATTCAAGCATATTTTCTTCTTTTCTTTTTTTCAATTAGAATATATTTTATGGTTGAGCATGATTCAAACCCCCTGACCACAGTCCACATACCCCTGTGAAAATTCCTGCACAATCGCCTGCTTTGTTCTCCACAAAATCCTAGTTTGATAGTTATGTGACATTAAAATCTACAAGTATCAATACAGTGAGAACAATGATATGGATGAATAATAAAGTATTAGTGTGTCTGTGAAGGAATTGTACTGTTATAATAATGAAAATATAAATTTATGCGATAAGTTTTAGATTGTGATTTGGCAGATTGTTAATAGTTTTATAATATTTCCTTGGCTTATAGTCAAAACATTGCAGGTGTATTGGGTGAAGTGGTCATAACACCCTTGTCATTTGTTAATGTTTCAAACTTAATAAATAATTAAATAACGTAATTTTAAAACTGACAGTATCCAAACAGCTTTTACGTGACATGCGCATAATTTACTGAAATGTCTTTATACTTAATAAATATTTCACAGAAAACGGACATATCCCAGTATTCCCTTGACCAGCTTGCGGCGAGTAACGTGAAGAAAGTGTATATGGTAGGAAGACGTGGACCGCTTCAGATTGCCCTGACCATTAAAGAATTGAGAGAGATGATTCGTCTTCCCGAGTGTCGTACAATTATTCACAAAGAGGATGTCCTAGATCTTGACAAGGTTATAAGTGGTAATGGCACATTCACATATATTAATTTATTATAATTGTCATAGTTATAAGTGGTAATGACACATTAATATATATTAATTTATTATAATTGTCATGGTTATAAATGGTAATGGTAGTCATTAACATAACTTAATAATTAAATTTCCATTACATTCATTCAATTTAACGTCATCTAGCCATAGGGTTTTCGCCAATACATTAATGTGCCGTTATAGCCAAATCGGTTCTGTTTTCGCCAATACATTAATGTGCCGTTATAGCCAAATCGGTTCTGTTTTCGCCAATACATTAATGTGCCGTTATAGCCAAATCGGTTCTGTTTTCGCCAATACATTAATGTGCCGTTATAGCCAAATCGGTTATGTTTTCGCCAATACATTAATGTGCCGTTATAGCCAAATCGGTTCTGTTTTCGCCAATGAAAATGGTTCCTTTTTCGTAGTGGTTCTAATTTAGCCTCATTGTTAAACAATGATATATTGTTCATAGGATGGTGGACTAGTAAAAATTCTGGCGGGCTTGTAAATTTTAGTTCGTCCTGGTCCAGCAGGCTACGGGTAGTTAAATATTTTCCATTTGTGCACCCCTGCATGTAGGTGTGTTAAGCACCAAACAGCTATTGTTTTAAAAGAAAATTGCAATAAACAAATATTCCTTTTTGTTTTCCTTTCGATTGGTGAAACAACCTGTTGAGTATTTAGTGATGTCAGATGACCTATTCCTGTGACTGACACCACATTACACATATTTTGTCCTCAGATCTGCCTCGCCCACGCCGTCGACTGACCGAACTTCTCCATAAGACGGGCGTGTCTCCCAGCGAGAAGGACTCCAAACACTGGGCGACGGCCAGTCGAGAGTGGGAGCTCCGATTCTGTTTGAGTCCAGTGGAAATTAGAGCTGGGAATGCTGGAAAGAGTGTCGAGGGAGTCAGGTTCTGTGTGAACAGACTTGAGGTGATGTGGATTTTTCAATGAAGGCTCTTCTTCTTTTTTTTGGAGTATGAAGGAATGAAATGGGTGGGTAGGTAGGTGTGTGTGTGGATGGATGGGTTAATGGGTGGGAATGTGTAGGTAGTACTAAACCAAATAACTTCCGGCTGGGTCAAAGTTCGAGGTGCACCCAACTTTTGATAGAGAAGTGAACACCACAAGTCCTGTGATTGGTTAGAAATGTGAGTGTGTTGGTTGTAAAAAATAATAATTTCATCTGGGTAAAAAAAATGTGCAATTTTATTTCATCTAGTACCAATGTGTCAAGTAGCCTTGTGCTTGAAACATGTATGGGGTACCTGTAAAAAAAAGTACTCGAATTTTGTGCGAAACTAGGGTAGTCATAGACGCTACCTGTTATCTCAGAAACGAGCAGCTTGACCCCCATTTTTTTCTGATTCACTTTAAGTGTAAGGGGTGGTAGTATTTATATCCGTGGCGTTTATGTCGGTTGATACGTTGCAGGTAGGAGTTTTAGCCACATATGTTACTATTGTCGTCTATGGGATTTGATTTGGTAGTATACACCCTATAGCACATATTCAGTGCATAATAAAAAATATTATGATTTTGTCATTTTATTTAATTAAACTATACTGGTTGATTAATTAGCCATCACTCGATCATGCAAGTTAACAATGACCTTCACCTTGACAATAATCTGTACATGGCTCTGAATGGAGTTTGAATCAAAGTTAGCACTGAAGAAAAGTTGGTTTTGGCCTATAATTCATACTGTAAAGATTTCAATAATTTCTTTTTACATGGTATTTGACTTGCCATATACAACTGCTCTTAAATATGGTATTATATATAGGCAACCTGAACTAAGATTTTAATAGCAATTTATTTTTATATTAAAAATAGCATGTGCCAATAGTGGGTTAATGTCTTTAGTTTCCATTAACATTGTTAATTTTTTATGTATGAAATTCTGAAAACTCAAATTTGTAAAGAAGTTGATTTGTATTGTCATTTTGACATATTTATAGGGTGCTAAGTTATATTTTAGACAAATTTGTAGTTTTATGCAAAATTTGAAGTAAATTTGAAGAAAAACTTTACCAAAAACATAATTAAATTTGTTGTCACTATTGTGCCTTTTGTTCTTATTTGTACATAACAATAAGGTTGTTAAACATATACTTAGATCTCCAGATCATTTTTTTTTTTTAATAATAATCACTTAGTTAACTCTCATGAAAAGTATTTTGAGTTTATACTAGATTCAGAACCAATTTTTTCAGATTTGATTATCTGCCTTGGATTAAGTTGATAATTTATTTTATTGTTAAAGCTGTATTACCTAATGTTACTAGCTAAATAAAATGCTGGATTACAGATTGTAGGAATACATCTAATGTACATATTGTATTCATCCGGATTAGAAAATAATGCAAGAAAATAGATGTTCGGGTAATTTTGTCATTTAAAAATAGGTTTTTTCAGTAATTAATCAAAAATAAATGTGTTCAAGCTGTATGATAATTCCAGATATCACAACTATTAAAACCTCCAACTACAGTAGGCTATAAACAAAATATAGTCAGGAATATTGGTGGCTGCCAATAGTTTTGATGATTCATTATGAAAATCAGCATGGCCGATGGATTTGAAATTCCCATACCTGGTAACTTGAAGACACCCACACCCAGCATACAGGATTTCCTCCCGACACTAATGTTCAGGACATTAAGTCATTACTTCATACAGGTACAGTCATGTTTGTGTTTCCTTCCTCAGACAGTGTATTTTTTTTAATACTGATATTTCTTTGATGTGCCTGTTAAGGTCTTCATAATCTAGGGGTCAATCAAGTGCATGTGTTTTAATGGAATTCTTTAAAGGGGTAGAGGTACTCTGACTATCTCTGTTGTCTCTACATATATACCTGAGCACACACCCAACTGAAAGTAAATATCTTCAGGAGTTTTATTTTAAAACATTTTGTTGTTTAATATGACATATTGCATTTGTACAAAACTATATGCAATATATATGCTTTTTGAGGTGTACATTATATTAGGTTGCACTGTAGAAACAACAGTTTCAGTGAGGTTGTCAGTTTATGTCAGAATACACCAGATCCTGGTTGTCATAAAGACACATAGCTGGACACTTTTTGAAAAATGTATGTTATCAGTATAGGTAGTACTAAACCAAATAACTTCCGGCTGGGTCAAAGTTCGAGGTGCACCCAACTTTTGATAGAGAAGTGAACACCACAAGTCCTGTGATTGGTTATAAATGTGAGTGTGTTGGTTGTAAAAAATAATAATTTCATCTGGGTAAAAAAAATGTGCAATTTTATTTCATCTAGTACCAATGTGTCAAGTAGCATTGTGCTTGAAACATGTATGGGGTACCTGTAAAAAAAAGTACTCGAATTTTGTGCGAAACTAGGGTAGTCATAGACGCTACCCATTATCTCAGAAACGAGCAGCTTGACCCCCATTTTTTTCTGATTCACTTTAAGTGTAAGAGGTGGTAGGATTTATATCCGTGGCGTTTATGTCGGTTGATACGTTGCAGGTAGGAGTTTTAGCCACATATGTTACTATTGTCGTCTATGGGATTTGATTTGGTAGTATACACCCTGTAGGCAGATTAATGGATGAATGGTTGGATGGATGGGTGGGTGGGTGTGTGGGTGGGTGTGCCAGTGAGTGAGTGTAAGGAAAGATATTTGAGTGGATGGCTGAGCATATAGATGCTTGGATGGATGATAGATGGATGGGTGGATGTTGGATGAATGAAGGATGAATATATGTACTAGATGAATGATGGATGGATAAATGAATGGTGGATGGATGTTTGACTGGATTGGTGAACAGAAGAAGAGTCTGGCAATGTGAGACATAAGAGATGAGTTTCACCATTTCTTGATATGCAGTATTAAGTGACCAGCTATCTAGGCATTCAAAACACTGAAATGAGTATAAACACAGCACTAGCTAATGACCGCTGGTAGTAGGTGGTTAAAAGTATAGTAGGTGACTTTTAACGATGCCAGATATTACTACTGAACACTCTCCAAAGGGGTCAGACTAAGCCCACAGCTAAAAGCTGATGGGGAAATGGCAGGTGTGTGGCACTGATAGCCACAATAGACAAGCCCATGTCATAGTTGGAGAAACCAGGACTGGCATATGGAGATGGACAGCGAAAGAAGTTGAAAGATAGGTGGAGCTGCCAGATCGGGAAGAAATGAGATGGAATTCAAAGGAGAAAAAGGAAAGAGGGCAGCGGGATAAAAAAAACCTAAACAAAAAACATTTGAACTTTTTCTCTTTTGTAGGGTGAAGATATAGTCAATAAAAAGGCTGTTCCTACTGACAAAACTGTGGATATTGAATGTGGTTTGGTAAGTAGTACATTTGCTGTAGTAGGATGAATTAACATATTGTAAAACCTGTGGTATTAGCACAGGTATAAAATACCGTACATCACAATGTACTTTGGGTTTTTTAAATTCAGTTACAACGAAAATCATAATGTGAAAAAGCCCCTTTATAAAAGTATTTATGGTATATACTGCAGGTCTCTGTTGTTATCACACATCATGGATTTTTTTTTTTTTACAGGTACTTAGAAGTATTGGCTTCAGAAGTATTCCTATTGATAGCTCAGTTCCGTTTGACTCTCAGAGAGGAATCATCCCAAATCAAAATGGTCGTATTTTAGGAACTACAGGTAATAAAAAGAACTAAACTTGTCCACTAAACCTACCATTTATTTTCAGACTTGGTTGATAAGAAGTAAACATTATCTCACAGTATGACACAAAATCTACAGGCCTGACTTCTCCCTGTCATTGTTTGCAGAAACATTGGTGTCACCATGCTTACAGAAATAGTAGAGGCCACTTCTTTTGTACATTGCCGGCATGGGACCTATATTAGTCGGTAGAATGGTCACCTGAGGTGCTTTGGTCATAAGATCGAAACCCCTCAATGGTCCCATTTTTAAACTGGATTTTCTCCTGTCACACCCAAAGATAAAGTTTGTTTTGTTTAACAACACCACTAGAACACATTGATTTGTTATATATGTCAAACATTTGGTCATTTTGACATATAGTCTTAGAGAGGAAACCTGTTACATTTTTCCATTAGTATGTTTTATATGCACCATCCCACAGACAGGATAGCACATATTACGGTCTTTGATGTACCAGTCATGGTACACTGGCTGGAACGAGAAATAGCCCAATGGGCCTACCTACAGAGATCGGTTCTAGAATGACTGTGCATCAAGCAAGTGCCCCCCCCCCCCCCCCCCCTTCTACACTACTTCCCTCAGAGTGCACTACGCAATAGGGTGTATGCTGAGGGGGATCCTATGGACCCCCTCGCTGAGGATAATACATTTTGTTTCACACAGTAATTTTTAGCTATTTTAGGTATCCAGGGGAAAATGACAGACTTTTGGATGTGCCTGTCCAGTAGCCAAGTGAAACATTCTTATTTTTACCACTGGGATAGCCTTTATTATTTCATTTCTACTTAGTATGTTTCTTTTCAAGCACTGATCCCTATATCACAATTACATATTTAACACCTAGTCATTTTTTACATTTGTGCCTTTGGTATTTAAAAACATTGTACATGGTTTGAAGAAGATCTGCTTTTTGGTACCCTGCGGTGTGTACATAAACTGCTTAGTAAAACACACTACTGAAAATAGATTTCATTATGTTTTACTTTATTACAGGTTTGTACTGCAGTGGATGGGTTGGCCTTGGTCCGGTTGGGGTGATACTGACCACCATGACTGATGGTTTTGAAAAAGGCAAACTCGTTCTGAAGGACATTGAGGAAGGCAGACTCGACAATTCAGGGAAGAATGGCCGGGACCAAGCTCTAGACATTCTTAAGCAGAGAGGTGAACCGTTTTATACGCCTGTCTATGATGGGTCATATTATGGTATGGCATTGTCCGTCCGTCCGTACATACATCAGTCCATCTGTTAACTTTTTCTTGTCCGGACCATATCTTGCTAAAAGGACCATCAAACCTTACATGTAGAAACAACTTGGAATGGTGGAGTGTTATGTACTATTACTAGATCACTGTGACCTACTTGTCATGGTCAACTGCACATAACAGTAAATCCTTGTACAGACCATATCTTGCATACAGATGCATACAGGACCATCAAACCTCACATGTAGGAACAACTTGGGATGGCGGTGTGTCACGTACTATTACAAGGTTACTGTGACCTACTTTTCACAGTCTGTTGCACATTACAGTAAATCCTTGTATGGACCATATCTTGCATACAGGATCATCAAACCTCACATGTTGGAACAACTTGGGATGGTGGTGTGTTGCATACTATTACTAGGTCACTGTGATCTACTTTTCACAGTCTACTGCACATAACAGTAAATCCTTGTCCAGATCATATCTTGCATACAGATGCATACAGGACCATCAAACCTCACATACAGGAACAACTTGGGATGGTGATGTGTCACATACAATTACTAGGTCACTGTGATACAAATAAATCAAATAATTTGTCTATATTCTGAACATCATAGGAAAATCTTGTTTAGCGAATTTAATCATACCCATGTCATATTCATTAATATCTATGGTTTTTCATCATTCTCCTGATGGGCGTATCATGTACCTCACCAGTACTCTTGTTTTGTGTAAATCTTTTAACAGTCCTTTTCATTAGTCCTCTACCCGTCCAACCTGAGGGGACGATAGGTTTCATCTCCATCGGTCTGTCTGTCTGTCCATCTGTCTATAACATAGCCTTTTACAGATGAAGTGGTTAAGTCGAGGCATGGGATTTTTCATGACAATGAGTTGCTCCGCAAGGCTCAATGGGTGTGTAAACCACTTGCAATCCATAACTGTTAGGCCATGGTTTGTGCTATCCTGCCTGTGGGAAGCGCAAATAAAAGATCCCATGCTGCCTGTCGTTTAGCAGTGGCGACCTTTCCTCTCCAGTGTCAGAATGACCCAATAGCCGATGATAAGATAAAAAAAATAATAAAACAAACTTCATTGTTTAACTTTCATGACAATACCCAATTTGCGGTTGGGCCCGTAGACCATAATTTCCACCTTTCCTGGTAACTTCATTGCTTTATCCGGGGTGGGACGTAGCCCAGTGGTAAAGCGTTCGCTTGATGCACGGTCGGTCTGGGATTGATCCCCGTCGGTGGGCCCATTGGGCTATTTCTCGCTCCAGCCAGTGCACCACGACTGGTACATCAAAGGCCGTGGTATGTGCTATCCTATATATGGGATGGTGCATATAAAAGATCCCTTGCTGTTAATAAAAAAAGAGTAGCCCAAGAAGTGGCGATATTGGGTTTCCTCTGTCAGTATCTGTGTGGTCCTTAACCATATGTCCGATGCCATATAACCATAAATAAAATGTGTTGAGTGCATCGTTAAATAAAACATTTCCTTCCTTCCTTTATTGCTTTATCCAATTCTAACCTGGACTCAAAAGATTTTCTGCCATTAATATTAGTCATAATAATTAATACTAAATTGATTCTTTAGTTAAAATCATGACAAAACTTGTTCGTGAATTATAATCTCAAATCAGTGAAGTAATAAAAATTAACTATAACTTAATCTCTTTCATTCATTTTAAGTTTCATTAGTTATAAAATAAAAATAAAAATTTGTGTCTAATTTAGAATTTTTAAATTTGTTTTTCATGCCATTTTAAATCCAGGACCTGTGCTTATAAAACTTGAGTCTAGACTCGATCTCAAATGATGCCAAATATGCCATTTTTATTGCTTTGCCATGACTATAAAGTCTAAAACTCTATTTAGAGTCTTTGAGTTCAGACTCAGGCATGTGATTGAAACATTTCTAAAAAAGCTGAAAATGATACATGTGTGCCGAGGCACGTAATCAAGTGCAAATTGCACGAGATGATTAGGGGGGGTCTTGGGGGCATTGAAAAAAATTAAAATAAAAAAAAAGCGGAAGAATCACATGCCTGAGACTCTAAAAGTTTTATAAGTGCCAGGCCTGGGCTCTATTCCTCAAAGCAATCTTAGTGATAAGATCACCTTAAGGTCATAGCTACCTTATGCACGTAAGCTAATTTTAGTGCTAAGATCGCTTTATGGAACGTAGCCCAGTTCTGTTATCACTATTCTATTTTTATCTCCACATTGTGTTGTCCTTCAGGTGTACAGGTTGTGAGTTTCTCTGACTGGGAGTGTATAGATGAAGCAGAATGTAAGAATGGACAACAGCACGGGAAACCTCGGGAGAAGATGGCTGATACGGCAGACATGCTGAAAGCTGTATGTTCATCAACAACCAGCTAGAAAGTTTTAAGTGTTGGAATCAGACATGGGGCGATTACATGACAAAAGTAATCGATTACGATTACTTAAGAATGTCATGATTACGATTACAAGGAAAATGAAAGTAATCGATTATGATTGCGATTACACTGCCCAGTAATCATGATTACAATCATGATTACATTTTCACAAATATGAACTATTTTTGAGGTGATGTTACCAACATGAAATTGTACTATAGTAGTGTCGTTAAACAAAACAAACTTTACTTATTACATGGATATTTAAAACATATTATTATATTTAACGACAAAACATAATTACATGTGTGTTAATCCCCAAGCTGCTAAAAGAAACCAAAGCATGCCCCTTTAATCGCCGAACTGCTCTAGTTCAGTGTCACATAAAAAAACATACAGTTATCAAAGGTCAGAGTTGTCAACTATGATCATTTGACAATAAATCAAAAGTATTGCATGCGATCGGTTGTACTGTGGCAGACTCTTTGCTTTTGTTAGTCTTAATGACTGCAGACGGACAGCGCACAACCTTAATCTCTTGTCTGTAAGCTTGACTGGGCAGCCAAATCCACACACAGCAATAATTTATTTAACATATATAACCCCTCCCTCCAAAGCATCACTACAATCGTTACAATTTTAGGTAACCATTGGTATAAAGTAATATAACCCACAAATTAAAAAAGAAAGATTAAAAGAATAGGATTTTGTTTTTAGTGTTCTACCGGTTAACTGATTCACTTGACAGGTAAAAAGACATAAAAAACCCCACACACACAGGACGAAAAGTCATAGGAAAAAAAATGTCACAGCTTTTAATAAAAAAAATATATTAGGCAATGTGTAACTGACTCCTAGTTTTTTCCGATATTAGTTTGGTCATTGTTTTATTTGAATAAAAAACATAGCAAACACCAAACACATTATAGATGAACACATAGATACGTTTTAAAAAATATTTACTTATAATAATGGTTTGAAAAAGAAAGAAAGAAAGAAAGAAATGTTTTATTTAACGACGCACTCAACACATTTTATTTACGGTTATATGGCATCAGACATATGGTTAAGGACCACACAGATTTTGAGAGGAAACCCGCTGTCGCCACTACATGGGCTACTCTTTCCGATTAGCAGCAAGGGATCTTTTATTTGCGCTTCCCACAGGCAGGATAGCACAAACCATGGCCTTTGTTGAACCAGTTATGGATCACTGGTCGGTGCAAGTGGTTTACACCTACCCATTGAGCCTTGCGGAGCACTCACTCAGGGTTTAGAGTCGGTATCTGGATTAAAAATCCCATGCCTCGACTGGGATCCGAACCCAGTACCTACCAGCATGTAGACCGATGGCCTAACCACGATGCCACCGAGGCCGGTATAATGGTTTGAAATGCAACATTAGCCCGAAATGAAAATATAGAAAACAATAGATCGAGTTTGAGCCGTTACGTCACTGTTACCAGTGACACCAGAAAAAAACATGTTAAAAGGATACAAACTCAGGATAGTCCCTTTAAATTCTTATGAATATTTATTCAAAGTTTTATAGCTTACCAGGTGTACATAACATATGGTACATAATATAACCATTTACAGACATAATGGAAGGTGTTGGTATAAAACAGTTACGGAGAATATGATATGTGTACAGAACTCTATTTAAAACTAAGTAACCATAGATTCACGCCTTCTTATTATTTTGTATAAATATTTTCCTAACTTACATACTTTGTTTACATTGCTAGTAGGTAGTAACTTTATTACTTTAAAGATACATGTATATTGAAGGATACTATAATAATGATTAATATATAATCATCAAAACAAGTGCAAGTTCATACAGTTTGAAACTTTAATCCTAGTGTAGTAATCACGGAAGTAATCATAAATTACGATTACATTAGCAATGTAATCGATTACGATTACTATTACATGGTATTCTCAAACAGAGTAATCAATTACAATTATGATTACATGAAAATACGATTACTGATTACGAATACCCCATGTCTGGTCGGAATTAATGTTGAAAATTCACCACAGGCACGGGAATCCTATGGAGAAGATCGCTAATACGGTGGACATGCTAAAAGCTGTATGTTCCTCAACTACAAGCTAGAGAGTATTAAGTGTTGGAATTAATACTGGAAATTCTCCAAGTGCCTTAATTTTCAAAAATTGGTTGAAAACTGACTAGCACTGGTTGAAAACTCAACACTACTGGTTAAAAACTGACCACCACTGGTTGAGAACTGACCACCACTAGTGAAAGAAGACAATCATTGTAGTCTGCCTTGATCACTTATTCCATCACATTTTAGAATTTTCTCTTTCATTTGACATAGTTCATGAAATTAATACATGGCTCATATGAACCGTATTTATTGTGATGTATGTATCTAAATTTATTTGATGTATAAGAATTGTTACATGTTTACATTTATATTATGTGGTATGATGCCACTATTAATTATGGTACACTTATGTATTTGAATTTATTTGACTTTGTATAAGCATCGTGACATGTTTATATTTATTGTTTTATGATGCCACTATTTATTATGGTACAACGTATATGTATCTAAATTTATTTGTATTTGTATAAACATTGTAACATGTTTATATCTATTATGTTGTATGTTGCCCCATGGAGTGTATTGATCCAGTAAACTTAAACTGAAATTGTTAGTTGAAATCATGGGTTATGGAAATTACGGAAAGTCATGGAATTTTTATTTGAATCATGGAAGTTAGAGAAAATAAATATTAGTTAATAATATTTATTTTTCTCATTTAAAATAACTTAAGAATAGATGTGCATTTCATATCTGTCTTAGGATTTTAAAATTTTATAGTAAACACTTTTTTGGTTCTGTGCCCTGTGTCCATCAGAACCCATCCAGGGGTCGAAATTCTTGGATCTGCGGTTTTTCTCTCATGGAACATTGCGTTTCCTCGCATTTTAATCGTCCTTGCCCCCGGACCCCTCTAGATTTCCTTTTTTTACAGTTCACAGCCCCAGACCCCTCTAGATTTCCTCCTTTTTACAGTTCACCAATTCCCACCCCTGCCCATCGGAAACTGTTTTTCCAGTTATCATGGTAATTAAATTTAAATGATGGTTCATGTTACATGATAATGGGTAACAGAATTTCGGTTATATGATTTTGTTGACACGCTACTGGGAGCAGTAGTTTCCATTGACATTTTTGGGTTTTTTCCATTGCAACCAGTGTTTCATGACTGGTATATCAAAGGCTGTGGTATGTGCTGTCATGCCTGTGGGAAATGCATATATTATAAATGATCTCTGGCTGCTACTGAAAAAAGTAGTTGTTTTTTGTTATTCTTGTTGTAGGTTGTTTTGTGGCTTTTGTAAAGCTACATGCCTGAATTACCAAATGATTGACACACAGTTGCCAATGATTAATGACAATTTATGTTGTGACAGTGGAATTTCCTTTCTTTTTGTATGTTAGACACCAAACAGCCATGCTTTATAATGGGCTGAAGTGTTGTTAATCAAACATTCCCTTTCATAGTAGATTTTACTCTGTTTTAAAATTAATGTGGGCAGGATTTAGCTCAGTCAGTTGAGCACTCGCCTGAGGTGCTAGCATCGCACGATTGAACAACCTCGGTGGATCCGTTCAACTGATTTTTTTTTCTTCTTTCCAACCAGTGCACCACAACTTGTCAAAGGCTGTGGTATATACTTTTTTGTCTATGGAAAAGTGATATGTGTTTTCCTGTCTGTGGGAAAGTGCATATAAAAGATACCTTTCTGCATTAGGAACATGTAGTGGGTTTCCTCTGTACGAGTCATAATTACCAAATGTTTGACATCCAGTAGCCGATGATTAATTAATTGATGTGCTCTTGTGGTGTCGTTAAACAAAACAAACTGTATTAATGGTTTAAAGGTACAGTATCACAGTTATAATCTCTGTATAAATAACTCGGGAATATCTAAATTGTAATGTGCTTGCACAGTGTGTAAAGAGTCATGTTCAGTATTCCTGTCTCACTTATATTAATTAAGCGAATTCACAATATCTGGCAAATTGACAATCAGCAACTAGATAGGGTTGTCACAGTCAGATGAGTTACACAAACTTGTTGGCAACATCTGCCTGGCGTAACATAATGCAGGAACAGTGGTGCAGGGACTATGGGGAGGGGGGGGGGGGGCTGGATAAAAAATATTATTGGTAGTAAATCTTAAGGCAGAAATGAATTTTACATGTAGAATGCAGAAAATTGCATTTTAGGACATCTAGTTTTCAAAATTTTAATAGGGAGCATACCCCAAACCAATTAGAAACTTTGCTCCGCACTCTTGATCTCAGTCCCCCCCCCCCCCCAGTGTCTACTTGATTCCACCATCAGGTCATAGGGTTTAACATTCACATTCAGAGCAAGCTGTTGTAGTGTACGCCTGTCATGGGCACAGTAGTCGGCCTAAGACGGCTCCTTCATCCAGGACAAGAAAAAGAGTTTGGGGTAGGTTGGCTTAGGGACCACTCGTGCTGGCAATTGCAAGAAAGCACCAGCAGCTCATCCGGGGTCAGTATTGGACAGGGGCATTTTTGGTGCTATTGAAGTTTGAATGTCCCGTAGGATAAAGTCAAAAGTATAAAGATTACACAGTTTTCATGAGGTAATTTTAGCGCATAATTTGGAACGGTTTATCAAAAGAGTAAACGGAGCTAGCGAGTAATTTTGATTTAGTTTGCCGAATAGTAGCTCATATTGGAATATTGCCTATTTTATTGTACAGTAACATTCTTATGTAGGCGTCTGTACGTTTATGTACATGTTATATGGAAACCTGTTATCTCACTGAGAAATGAAAACCCCTTCTTCTTTCTTGTTCTCACCATGTGGATGTCATGTAAGAGAAATGATGAATATAACCTGACAAAGCTACAATAGCAGACGTTGACCTTTTATAGAAAGTTAAAGTTTGCTTTCTTTAACCACACCACCAGAGCACATTGATTTATTAATCATCAGCTATTGGATGTCAACCACTTGGTAATTTTGACATACATGTATAGTCTTTTAAGAGGAAACCTGCTACATTTGTCCATTACTAGCAAGGGATTTTGTATATGCACCATCCCACAGACAGGATACCACATTCCACAAACTTTATGATACCAGTTGTGGTGCACTGGCTGGAACGAGAAATAGCCCAATGGGCCCCACTGACGGGGATCAATCCTAGACCAACCGCACATCAAGAAAATGCTTTACCACTGGGCTACGTCCCGCCCTCCCCCAGGCAGGATTCTATTCAAGGCAGGCCTTTTATTTTTCTGAGACCAGGCAACTTTTCTAGATTTGAGTCTGAGACACTGTCATGACAATACCATACGAATTGTATGCGTGTGACATCATTAGAGATTGAGTTTGGACTCTAAGGCCCATATTTATAAAGGCGTTTTAGGTAAAACATATTTTAACTAAAACATGTTCTAACCTGAACCACATTTTAAATCGATATCATAAAAACTGTTTTAATTAAAAAAACACTGTTTCACTTAAAACATTGTTTTAGAGTACCGTTTTAAAGTGTACACATATATGCAATATCAGGAATGCGCTGATCTTACGAAATATATGTCGGATGTGGGGAAGGGGAATGTACCTCGGGATATATGCGTAGATCGCCACGAATTTTTTTTTTACTTTTGGACTGATTAAAGTTGTGTTTTATTGTGTTTTTTCTCTGAGCCCTCACAGTTCACCACCCATATTTCTTCCCTGAAAGCTGGCGAGAACATGAAACATACAAGTTGTTTATTCAAATCTCTGTTTCATTAAGCTGCCATGCCAGTGTGCCACTATTTTGACAAATCTGCTTGGACATTAATAGAAGACCAGCCTTTTCTGTTGTTGGATCTTTGCCCGTTTTCACCTTGTCCAATTAAACGGATGTGACTGCAGTCAATGGCTCCTACGCAGTTGGGGGAAACCAGCAATGTTAAAAAAAAAAATCTTTAAGATCGTTCATTTCCTCGTTATTGGAGAATGAAATATACTGTGGTCTTAACCTGGCGATCACATTCGTCACTCGTTTGAGAACCGTGCATACGGTCGTCTGAGAAAGTCCATGGAGGTCGGCCATGGTGAGCTGGAATCCCCCTGTTGCATAAAACCGCAATGCAAGTAAGACTTGAAGTTCGCAAGGGACTGCATGATTCCTACGTGTTGGCTGTTCTATGTCAGTTACAACGCGAACTGTATTTTTGCTCAGACGAAATCTCATTCGAAAACACTCGTAAGACAAACAGTCAAATGGATTGTCACGATATCTGAAAACACGCTCTCGTCTGATTGCACGGTTGTAGTTGATATCCTGAACACATTGAAGATGTTGTAGTTGTTGGAGTACGTCCATGTTTCATGTCCCAAAATGTTGAAGCGACTGAGTCCAAACACGTGATTGAGTTAGACGTACCTCTTCATTGTTTTAACTAAAACGTGTTTTAGGATATTTTAAAACATGTTTTAACATTAAAATACTTTTATAAATATGGATGTAAAAACATGTTTTAGTAGCAGTGTTTTAAAGTTAAAACATATTTGTAAATATTTATTTTTCTTAAAACACTGTTTTATCTTTTTGAAACACGTTTTTACGTTAAAACACCTTTATAAATATGGGCCTATAAGTTTTATAAGCATGGTCCCTGGCCACCAATCAAGGCAATCTTCTATTTACGGTATTTATGGTATTTATCTGCTAGTAAATGAAATTATTTAGTTGGGGTTTTATGGGGGTGGGGGCATATATTTGAAAGTATGTTTACATTTGAAAGCAAAAGTTAATGAATCATTTTGGCGGGTAGCAACCATTACGCTAATTTGAGATTGCATCTTTAATTCAAAGAATTTGGTTCGACGTAAAGCAGATGAACCAGTCTAGCGGACGTTTTTCCCCGATTCGTTCTAGCTGAATGCAGCCTATTGTCACATTTTTTGAAAGTAGCTTTTTATTGTTTGCGATTATTTCTATATATGTGAATTTTTGTCATTGTTATGTCAGTAAAGTGTTGTAGTAAAAGCTGTTTGTTTTCTTTTGCTGTGGAGAATACATAATAGTATAAATCACAACACAACTAGAGTTTTGACTTGCTCTGGAAAAATATATTTGATATAAAATATTATTTTCTTCAGTTTTACAAACTAATTACCTAACTTACAATAAAAGATAAGTACTGTGAAATATCAATCATAACTACTATGTAAAATACCAATGATAAGTCATGCTTAAAATTAGAAAAAAAAGGATTATAACAACGTTTGTACCAAGTACTACTATGTAATACCACTGTGTGTAAACAGTGGCACGTTCATTGCTCCGCCCATTTGAAGGAACGATCCAATGGAATGGCTTCTAACCTATTTCGTCCAACATCAGACCGGTACTGGCACCTATCCAGAGCGAGTACAATGGGTGCCTGTAAGGTCACTACCCCAGCATCGGATCCCTCTCACTAACCACTAATCCACTGTCCTGGACAGACATTCCAGATAGCTGAGGTGTGTGCCCAGAACAGCAAGCATGAACCTTAATTGAATAGAAAGAAATGATTTATTTAACGACGCACTCAACACATTTTATTTACGATTATATGGCGTCAGACATATGGTTAAGGACCACACAGATTTTGAGAGGAAACCCGCTGTCGCCACTACATGGGCTACTCTTCCGATTAGCAGCAAGAGATCTTTTATTTGCGCTTCCCACAGGCAGGATAGCACAAACCATGGCCTTTGTTGAACCAGTTATGGATGACTGGTCGGTGCAAGTGGTTTACACCTACCCATTGAGCCTTGCGGAGCACTCACTCAGGGTTTGGAGTCAATATCTGGATCAAAAATCCCATGCCTCGACTGGAATCCGAACCCAGTACCTACCAGCCTGTAGACCGATGTCCTGCCACGACGCCACCGAGGCCGGTTTTAATTGAATAGAACCACGAACTAAATATAAATGGAATAAAATGATGACACTAATTAACTAAAATTATTACCCCATAATTGGATGTTCAACATTAAAACATATTACATGTACACTGTAAAAGAGAAAAAAAAGTGTTTTGTTTAACGACACCACTAAATCACATTGATTTATTAATTATTGGCCATTGGATGTCAAACATTTGGTAATTTTGACATATCTTCGAGGAAACCCGCTGCATTTTTCCATTGGTAGCAAGCTGGAATCTTTTATACGCACCATCACACAGACGTGATAGCACATACCATATGACATTTGATATACCAGTCGTGGTGCACTGGCTGGAACGAGAAATTGCCCAATGGGCCCATCGATGGCGATCGATTCTAAATCGACCATAAGCAAACACTTTATTACTGTTCTACGTCCCGCCTCGATCGATAGAGAAGCCTTTGTAGTTGCAGTAGGTCTCCCCATCCCCTACCCCTGTCTCTTTCTTTCTCTACCTTTGTCTCTCTCTTTGTCCCTCTCTCTTGTTTGCCGAGTGTCAAAATAAGTTATTAAACCATGTTACGCCAATTTAAAGTTCAAACTAAATTGATTAGTCTTACACTAAAGTGTGCTATTTAATTAGGTGTCGTTAAATATTTGAAATTTCTTTCCAATCCATTTTTTTTTCTTCATATACATGTAATAGGACAGGAATGTCCTTTGTTTTGCACTGGAGACCCCCCACCCCACCCTTCCGACCCTTATGACCATAGCTTATGGGTCTTCTTTTATAGGTATTATCGTTATTTCTTAAAATTATTAAATTCACCAAGGCTTGACGTATAAAATAAAAGCAATTATTCTCGCCTTCTAACAAGTCGCGCCAGTAAGAACCGCTATTTAAAGCAGCTTTTTATGTGTCAAGTCGAGCGCGGTTTCCGTTACGCATGACGAAGCAAAGGATTGGTGTCGGCTGCTTCCGAGTAGTTTGAAAACAAACATTTTATTTGTGAAAATAGGACACGTCTTGTAAAATATAACATGTTCCAGCTGTACTCCGATGACAGACACTGGCAGCTAAAAGTATGATATATAATGGTTTTGAATTTCAGTGTTGCTGTAGCGTCGATGGAAAGAAAGGCATACAAGATGTTACTGTAGTAGTTCGTTTTGAAACAACAGTGTTGAATGTACTTCGATCGTGGCGACTAGCGGATGTGGAATTAATCATTAATGAAATTACATCCAGTAAACACAGAGAAAATAAGGTAAGTGTGTATGTAATATATATATAAATATATATATATTTTTTTTAATGTATACTTTCTAAAAGTTTACTTCGGTCGAACAAATTAGGCTACGCCAAATGTGTTGTCCAAACTCGAACTGTATACTACGACCGCTCTGCATCTTTTGAATGTCGTAATCAGGTCAAGACTATCAACAGTCTTTCGTGTGGATTTCGTTCAGCGGTAAAACACCAGCTGATCATTGGGGATCGATGGAATAATACAAAAGAGTTAAGTAGTGTGAAGTATTTTCTTCCATTACACTATCAGACAGGAGGTGCTTGCGTCGAAGGATCGAATCACCTCGGTGGATCCATTCAGCTGATTTGTTTTTTTTATTACAACCAGTGCACCACAACTGGACCGTGGTATGTGTTTTTTTGTCTGTTGGAAAGTGCATATAAAATATCCCTTGCTGCATTAGAAGAAACAAATATAGCGGGTTTCCTCTAATGACCGAGTCAGAATTACCAAATGCTTGACATCCAATAGCCGATGATTAATTAATCGATGTGCTCCAGTTGTGTCGTTAAACAAAACAAACTAACTTTTAACTAGTGTGCAGAGATTTTAGCGGGGTGGGGTCTAGACTGACAAACGACGTTTATAGGAATCCCTCGGATAATATAGTTGGGGGGGGGGGGGGGGGTGCTTGAGCTGGATGGGGGGGGGGGGGGGGGTGACCACGAACCCCGCACACGCGCCTGTACTACTGGTTTATCAAGTTAAGCCTCGAGCTCGGCATTTGCTCAAGGTTTATCTTGAAACGTCCCTAAATCTCTTTTGGATATTTAGGCACGTAACAGTATCTTGAACCACTGCACTATATAAGGGACTGGAAGTAATTAGATTGGACTGGAAGTAGCCTGGTGGTAAAGCGTTTGCTTGGTGCGCTGTCCCTCTAGGATCGATCCCCGTCGGTGGGCCCATTGGGCAATTTTTCGTTTCACTCATTGCCTCACAACAAAGCAGTGGTATGTGCTATCCGGTCTATGGGGTGGTGCATATAAGATATCCCTAGCTACTATTGGAGAAATGTAGCGGGTTTCCTCTCTAAAACTATATATCAAAATTACCAAATATTTGACATCCAATAGCCGATGATTAATAAATTAATATGCGCAGCTCTAGTAGTTTCGTTAAACAAAACAAACTTTAATTTTATATGCATTATACGTATATATATGCATTTTGAGACGTGTGTGTGTGTGTGTGTGTGTGTGTATCGGAATATTGGCCAATATATATATATATATATATATATATATATATATATATATATATATATATATATATATATATACCGTCAAATTCCTATCAGAATATTGGCCAAAATGTTGAGTCATCTTTAGAAATTGTAATTTTCAAATATAATATATCCAGCGCTTAGACCAGTGTGTGTGTGTGTGTGTGTGGGTGTGTGTGTGTGTGATTACTCTACTTCCCTGCACGCCTGGCTAGACATCACTTGTAAAATTCCCTGCACACAACGTGTCTGGTAGTGTCTTGTCAGAAAATATTGGGTGAAATATTAATTCGCTATTCAACTGGGAGGGCGACATGCATTATTTGCCGTTTGGGGGTTGGGTATGTGTGCAGCTCTTATTCGGTGTAGTAGGTTTATGAACTAATTCGTATGTGGAATCGACTTCTATCAATCATGTTCTACAAGAAGCTACAATTGGCATAGACCACCTCCAAAAAAAAACGAAAAAAAACCCCGCGTTTTTGCTTCGTGTGCTATTTATTGTCTTGAAGTATTCTATAGTCTTTCCCATCCTACAAAAATGTTTTTGTAAATAATTTCTGTCTGGTTTGATGTGAAAAGAAAAGTAAAAGTGTTTTGGAAATAACAACAACAAATATACTATTTTTGTGTGCAATTTAGAAATCAATTGTCTCAGAAATAATAAGTTGTAATAAATTATAAATTCCATAGTATGAAAAAAAAAAAAAAAAAGGCGTTCCCTGTGGGACGAACTATCGCTTGTTACCAATCCGCACAGGGGTGGGAGTCTGGACTGTAGCGACCAATGTTTACAGGCGGGTCGAGTCATGCTCCCACAGAAAATATATTGATAAAAATGAAAACTGCTTGGACAGGGAAGGGTTTCGACTCCCGAAACCCTTCCCCAGCACACGCGCCTTGTAGATCATCTTCGAGCCTGCCTTCTCGTCATAACTTCCTGTAGGCCTATATGAGATATCCATGGGGCATCTCTCACTTTTTTCTCTCTTTTTTAATTTTTTGTATTTAATTAGTTATAGTGAATTTCTGGAGTGGAAATACCGAAATGTTTTCTTTGCAATCGTCTATAGACTATTGTACTACCTATTATTTGTTTCTAAATTAATGACGTTCATCACAATACACGATGACGTCATTAAAGTCCGCGTAATTTAAAATATTTCAAGTCCATTGTAAATGTATTAATGTATTTATGTATTAAACCATTGTAAAAGAGAAATGATAGCTGATACAGGTAAGACTTACACAATATTTGATGTAAAATCACACGCTTTCCACATTTTGAAAAAAAATCGCCTTCTGTGAAGCAAACGGTTCCTCTAAGGGGTTAAACGTCCATTGATACTTGATCCAACCGGCAATGGCGAAAAACTGTTATAAACCATTCTGAAATTAAACTCATTAGAAACCAAAATTAACGATATATTTTAGAAAGATACTTGTCTCTAACCCACGTTTCTGTCAAAATAAGCCCATTTTAATCATATCCAGTTATAGCCAGTAATGTTTTGTATAAATGTGCCTACGCAATAGTAACGTGTTTAGGCCTACCGTGTTCATTTTAACCTTGTAGCAGTTAAAGGTACAGTCATCTAAAAACATATGAATGGTACGGGCCTTTGACAATTGAAAATTGGCGAAACCATTTATGGGTTATACAAAAATAAATTCAGGTATTTCAGTTCGTTTTTGCGTAACCTGTCATGACCATGCCAAAAAAGATGTTCAAAATTTGATGCACGAACGAAAAATGGGTTCGTAAAACTAAGATTTACGCAAGCAACACGCAAGAAAACTGTTTTTTTTTAGCCATTTTCACAGGTCTTCGATACTTATACCTTGCGCATATGTATGGGTAGAGTTTTTGAGATTGAAAACCCCTGCTGTACAAGCACATTTTCTTTTTACTCATGACTCGACCCCCCTCCACCCCCCCCCCCTTCCAATAAGCTTCGGTCGCCACAGTCGATTTAGACGTCCCCCTGCTAAAATTCCTGCACACGCGCCTGCTTGTAGTTTTGTTTATTCGATGCCCCAATGTAGCTTAAAGTCTTGGCGTGACCGTTTAATATAAATATGTATAAATGCAGCCGGAACGCAGCTGGTGTCAATGATTCGAACTTACGCGGCAGCCGTAGAAGATGCAAAACCCGGACCGCACGCACGCACCGCATACATGATACAGTGTAAATGAAAGTGTATTTTGCACCCAGTGCCTAGAAGAAAAAAACCTGGCATTCGTTCCTAAAGTATGAACTATAATGTTAAGCAGCCATCTATGAAATATTCTAAAACGGCCTGTTTAGATAGATGGTTACTAAAAAAAAGTATATATTAGTGACGACAATTTTTACAAAAATTAGCAACAATCGGGTACATCTCAAACGGTAGACATTTTACGAAAATACCCGAACATATGTTCCGAATGCTTCCGAACAGATGCAACCAAGCAGATAGGTGTGTCCCAGTTTCCAAAAATAACTCCCAAATGTGACGCTTCACAGTTGAATTCTCCATGTTGCATTTGCGGTCTAAAAACTGGCGGTTTTTAGTTTGCGTTGTTTCACCTGATGGCCACAGGTAATCGAATGTCGGAGGACGAGTAGCTACAGTTTCCAGTCTGTGTTTTACTGAGGAACTATGTCCTCGTCATCATCAGTGGCGAGAACGGCTACTTCTCGCACCGTCCAGAAGTCAAAAACGTGAGTGCAACACTGCTCGTTTGTAAACAAACCTGATAACCGTCATCTTGGTAACAGGTAGCAATTAGTGATTTACGTAACATTTGAACTATTTGGAACATATGCAGACTTCTAGCCTTGTAGATACATGCATTTGAGTCAGTAAAAAAGATTGCAGGTCATTTGGTACCTGATTGCAGTTATTTGGTACCATAGTTATTTTGCACCGTAGTCGGTTGGTACCACATGTTTTGTGTTAATTTTAAAGGGACATTCCTGAGTTTACTGCAATTTTTAAGATGTTATCGAGGAACAGAGACTTTTTAATGATTGTAATTACGTATCAAGTATATTTTTCTACATAAAATATTAGTGGCTCTATATTAAATGTTATTCTGATTGTTCTAATATTTGTACTAGGTTAAATTTCATTTTATTTCCTAAAATGTTTTTTTTGTACATACGAAATTATTTGAAGACAAAATCCAATTTGGGCTGCTTACAAATATTAAGACGACTAGAAACACATTGAATATACAGACACTGATATTCTAAACAAGAAACTATATTTAATATGTAAGTTTAATCGCAAAAATATTTTATTAGTCGGAAACATCTTACAATGCAGCAAACTCAGGAATGTCCCTTTAAGATTTGCCACTGACAAGGGGAGGGGGATATTGCACAGATGCAGTACACTCACTTAGCATGTGATTGTTTATAGGATTGTTAACAATCAATGGATCTACATTTTTATCCCATCCTAATTGCGTAAAAAGTGTTTGTTCTGTTCCCTCCAAACAAGTTTTGTTTTATTTAACAACACCACTAGAGCACATTGATTTATTAATTATCGGCTATTAGATGTCAAACATACAGTCATTTTGACACAGTCTTAGAGAAGAAAGCGGCTACATTTTTCCATTAGTAGCAAGGGATCTTTTAAATGCACCATCCCACAGACAGGATAGCACATACCACAGCCTTTGATATATCAGTTGTGGTGCACTGGCTGGAATGACACTCCAAACAATGATGTACCAATGATAATTATGATCGAAAATTGGTCACCAGGGATCGTTCAATGTGAAGATTGATTGTAATGATCCATAATTGATTGTCGCAGGAAAATGTACATTTTGTTTGACAGAATTTGAGAGTTGCAAGTGTCTTTTGATTGCAGTAGCCTGTATGTAGTATTACAAGTACATAAGCTGGGTTGCAAATTATATAATTTTCTTTTGTGGCTGGTACTAGTGGTAGCAGGGTTCGAATTTCATCGCAACACTGACAACAATTGCTGTAGGTGCCCTTCTTACTTGTTGTTATGCCCCTAAAATCTTACGGTGTTGATGGCAAGAAAAATGTTGAGCTGTCTTACCAGGTTTGCCACTGTGCCCTTCGGAATTTTTTTTTTTTAAATCTAGCATATTATTATTTAGAAATGACACAAAATGTAACATAAAAAATCACATCTAGCGAAGTCAGGCTGCTTGATGACACATGAAGTGAAAGATTAGTGATACCAGGATGTAAAACAAAATGTGCTAAAATGCCCATAAATAGATAAAAATAACATTATTTACATCAGTTTAAGTTGACGACATTTATAATATATTCTTTGTGAATTACCCATTAGTGATTTCAGACATCATATTTATTAACCAATATATCTTTTTGACTTGGCAAGATGATTGGGACTAAGTGGTCACAAACAAGCTTCATTCTGTCCTGAGAGTGGCAGTCCTTCTACAGGCAGTGCAGGAAGGATGAAGTAGTCTTGTGCCGTGCCTGCATATTTGACGCATTTGTTTATTTTAATCCTTTAGTGCCCAAGTATTCAAAATAAATACACAAAATTATCATATTCATTCAACTTATACAGGGCTCAAAACTCGCCAAAATATATGGCCCAAAAATAACAGTGGATGTTTGCAAATTATGGTAAGCGAACCACGCACAAGATTTTAATGTGGAATAAATATATGCAATACATACATGTATATTAATAGTGGCTCATATGTTATAGCTCTAAAGAAGATTGAACAAATATTATTATTTGGGCGACCAACATCATTATTTTATAATATTTAAGTCGCCCAAACTGGACATTGGTCGCATTTGGCGACCTGGCCACAGGCTGTTTCAAACCCTGCTTACAGGTGTTAGTGTACATTGAACACTTCCATGTTGAATTGTGAATTTTCATAAATTTGTATATACTTTTAATAATGTTGCATAGCTGCTACACTGGGCATTTAACTGGGTTATTAAGCTGTAAAATACATTATTATGGCATATATCTATATCAAAAATAAACATCCAAGACCATAAGGTGAAATAATTTTTGTCTCAGAAACCTGATAGAACATAAATTGCCTTTGTGCCCCTCTTTTGAAGGAAATGTTTGCCTTTGTGCCAACTTGCTTTGGTGCCCTAAGTTTTGTTATTAAACCAAAGGCAACACTTGCTTTCCACACCCATGGTAGGTATCAAAATATTTGCATCACACCTTTTCATCCACATGCTTGGTTTCTGCCAGACATTTGTTTGGGTTTTTGGGGGGGTGGGGGAGAGGGTAATGCAGTTGACGGTGGTATTTCAGGGTGGCATCCCCCATAAAAGAGAAGTAATTTAGGATCACTCATATTGTCCATCCATCTGTGATACATTTATCTGACTGTTATCATGTTTAAAAAAAATATATTTCCGCACATCAATCACAAGAATACTTTGCAAAATTATCAGTCTGCACTATCAAACAGAGGATACCTGTTTATTTGTATTTGGCACTTGCCATGATCACAGTTCTTAATGTTTTTTTCACTACCACAATTATCTAAAAAGAAAAATTTAAATGTTCAAACATATGCGATGTACTTCACTTTCTCTATTGCAGAACACTGGACATTTTTTTATATTATAGTTAGAACTGTATTTACTTATTCATAACATATCCTTACAATATGTATTACGACTGTAAGGCAATGATTCAAGGCTCCCCAACCGTGACACTGTCTGTTTGATCTGGGGGTAATAATAATTGAAAAAAGCACAGTTTGTAATTGTCAAATCTCATTTTCACCAAAATGGTGAAAGCATACATTGTATGTATCAGGTAACTAAGCCCACATAGAGTACTAAATTAAAAATGATGAATCCAATCAATGGAATAGAGTGATATATTTATATCTAGATAATCTCTGTTCACCATGCTAAATAAAATTGTATATTCCTTACATAATGTGTCATCCTGCTGTACATATAAAAATAATAGTTTTTATAATCAATTAAAGCCAACATTAATCATACAGTCATTAATTTTGTCAAAATGTCAATTAAAATAATTAAAATCTGCAAAAACATGTGGATATGGTTTTGGGGATGGCATTTTACCCGTTTTACCCTCTGACAGAAACCCTGAACATATGATCATTTCTTGAACAGCCTTCACACTCACTTAGGCATCTAAGAATTGAAAACTTGTGTATCCCATTTATGGATCACACACCAATAAAAATGTAGGTAACTTAATTCCTTTTTTAATAACGCATTATGCCCTTTGTAAATGATGTTCTAAATTTAATGTGCAAATGAACAGTAGGTTATGCATAAATAAATTTGCATGAGAGAGGTCACACCTAGGCTCCCACATACAGGACATCACATACCACAGCACTTGTTGGGACAGGGTAAAACCCAATCAGGGAATGCGTCCACTGCCTGAAGTGGTTTGATCCTAGCTACCACGCAAGCACCTTTGAACGGAGCTAGATTCCGCCACTTTCATGAAATATAATGCTAGTTGTTAATTCATGACTGTTGTTCGTTACTGTTTCAGGGAAAACAGGAGTTTGTCATTCACCACCACTAGAGAAGAACACGTCAGTCAGAGTCGTCGGTTAAGCAGTTTATTCAACATTGAAGATTACCTCAAGGATGAGGATTTTGATTTGTAAGTTCAAGACTAATTATTTGATAGTCATTTCAAGTTGCTGTACATACATCTTCCATACATCTTGACTTCTTTGTGTTATAATATAATAATATAATCCAGTATACAAGACACAAGATTTCAGTTTTTGTGGGAAGCACCTTTTTAGTTCCATGCCCTATGACCATTGGAACCTGTATCACCTGTGAGAAACTTAGTTTTTCAGTAATCATAGTAATAGTGGATCATAAATTACATAATGTGTAACAGACTTTTGGTTCCATTTTTTTTGTTGCCAATATCAGGGTTCGACAAATCCACTAGATGCACTGCTTCTAGATTATGGTAGCCCCACTCCCATGGCTAGTGATATTCAATGTTGGGCTAGTAAATAACTACTATTGCCATGCCCGACAGCTAGTGAAAACCATTTCTCAAATGTTGCAGTTAAGTCTATTTTGTAACTATGAATATCCTGACCCTACCCCAACCCCCAGTGTTTTAAGCTCTATCTCCCCCTTTAGGTGACATATCTGATTATTACTATTATTTAGTCAAATTGTATTAACTTAAAGTCAACGCTAGCTCTGGGTATGCAAAACAAAATCGCCAAATGTTCTTTTAAACTAAAACAAATTGCAGACATCAACCATTTTTTTTTTTTTAATTCAATTATTACATAAAATAATTCCGCAAAAAAAAAAAAAAATTCGCCAACTGCTTTCAAAATTCGCAATTGGCAAATTTGGCGAGTGCCAGAGCTAGCTCTGAAAGTAAAGTAGGGTTAGTGAATTTTTAATCATGGCTAGTAAATTTTTATAATCACTGATCCCATGGCTAGTGGATTTAAAACAAATTCTAGAAGTCCTGCTAGATGTCTGTGCCAGCTGATGAATTTTTGGTCTAGGTTAGTGGACATTACCACCTGTATTACTATAATATATAGGGCACTAGCCACAGCTTCTGTGACAGCTAGTGACCCTCTCAAACATTTGTGGAACACTGCAATATAACTTACTGGAAAATATTGTTTCAGTGAAATCTTGTGACTTGCCGTACATGTACACATGTATGCAACCGTATTTACATTTTTATTGTTATAGATGACATTAAACAAAATAATCTAGGCTGATTGACTTGTAAGTGTCTCGACAATTTCTCTCACATTGTTATCAAGCTACATGTACCTGTAATTAGTTATGTACAATGTAGAACCCAGTTACGTTCACAGGAATTGAAATAAGCAGTGTGTCTGGTAACCCATGTTCACAAAAAATACATTTATATTTTCATTATTGTTAATGTCAAATCCTTTCTTTTTTTTAAAATATAAATTGTGTTGGAAACAGTATGCTACTTTTGGGGATATTTGTACATCAAATAGATCTGTACATATTTTTATTTTGTTTTGTAGAAGACCGAAAACTGACTACACATATGCATATAGGTAAGTTCAGTTGGTTCAGCTAGATGTGAGAAAAATTAATTAAATTAATTAATTTATTTAGTTTATTTATTTGTAATTTATATTAGTTAGTATAATATCTCATAATATTAGTCAAATAAAAGTGTTATCAGTCACTTGTGAAACAACAGCCTTTTTTTCCCCATTGTTTAATAAGTTTATTTTCTTACTAGTACTACAGCGTAGTACCGAAATAAATTAATAACAATAATTTTATTTGTATCCTTTAATTAAGTACATATATTTCAACAAGACAAAACCTCATGTTAAGCTGTTGTATGTCAGAAATCGATTGAATTTAGAAAATATATTTTATAATTCTCTTAAATGTAAATTTTTAAATTGGCATATTTATTAATGCTACATGTATTTTGTTCTGTTTTTCTGTTCTTTTTCCCATACTAAGAAAAACAGTTATGATCACTAGACATTTAAAAAAAAAAAACATGACATGTTACTTGACAATGTACAGTTCCTTGATTTATTTAATTTTTTTGTTGCAGTGGTAGCTATTGTAGATCAAAACCAGACAAAGACGTGGTGAGTCCCAACATGTCACGTCGAAGATTGCGTGCTCGGGAGAGTATGTCGGAGGACCTGAGCAGCGTGTCACGGTCGTCATATCTGGATGAGCAGAATATGTCACGGTATCGCAATGAAGAGCTGTCCGATGATGAACTAATGGAGTCGGCAGATGAACAAGATTTTTTGCAGTTGTATCAGAGAGACAAAACGCTTTCAGGATACCGAGGTAGGAAACATAGGGCCAAATTTACAAAGCCTGTTTTTCACCTAGAAGTGCGATGTAAATTCGGTCCGATTATGATCAAAATAACTATTTAATAATAATTTTTTTGTTTCAGTTCTGATCAGCTATATAATATGTAATTTTTTTAATGTAATTAATTAATTTACAATTAGCAGTTGCTAGGGTTTTTTAACATTTACTTTAAAAATATGGCCACTTTGACACAAAGCAGTTTAAGTGATCAATAAGTAACCGTACAGATTATCTGTCTTGAGTGAATGAATTTTGGAAATCTGAGCCTTTACAACATTTTTTACAAGTTAAAGATAATCCATAACTCTTTGAAGCAAATTGGTTACTCTCTAACTACACATTATTATTTTTAACAGTTTTTTAATATAAATTATCTGCTATATTATAGGAACAAAGCAGTTCCATAAGTCTTTATTTCATGAATGAAACTAAAGTTCCGGCCATAGTGAACAACCTACTAACCAGTGTCTTTTTAAAGCCAGCCAATCAGTTTATTGGCATAGATGTCCCAAAAGTCTTTTTTCAAAACATACTATTTAATATTTTGACTACTAACAAAGACATTGATTACTAATGAGCTGTGAAATTTGTTAGATGCCTTGTGTTAGGAGTTTGTCGAGTACTTGTTCCTTGTCTTCCACAGTTGCCCGCACCTCAGACGGGATGGTGTTGCGTTCTGGAAGCCATTTGCATAAACTTTCTTCTGTGATCCAACAGCATGAATTTAACACCATTGACTTCAACAAAACTTTCTCACCTGTTTACATGAATGAAAACATTAACAATAAAAACAAAATGGAAAGATATTCGCGAGACAGGAACCAGAACCAAAGCCCCGCCCAGTCTCGGAGTGTCTCGAGGTCCAGTGTCTATAGCAATAGCTCGTACGGCAGTGAGACGGGCAAGGAAGTGAGACGAACTCTTGCCAAAGAGTTCAAGGAATCGGGGCGTGAAAAAGGAGCTCACGAAGAGTCTGAAAAGGGCTGCAATAAACGGCAGAAGGCAAACCCAAGTCCGTGGTCTCGTGCCACTTCTGTAGTGAGCCACATGCTTGGTAAGCACTTGTTAAATGTTCCAAGTGTGTTCTTTTTTGTTTGTGAATTATATGTTCATGTAATTTATACTATTTGTTTTTATGGCCATCCTTAAAAAACCCCCCAAAAACTGGTTTGTTGTAATGCAATGCATCATTTTAGCTTGAGGTGATAAAATAAGTTCTTTTAAGTTAAAAAGAAAAGAAAAGAAGAATTGTACACATAATTAAATAATGAAGAAGAAAATACCTTTAAAAGTTTACAAAGATTTTTTTTTTTTTTTTTAATTTGGCCTAAACATGTCAGGACTGGTCCTGGAGTTTGTCAACATTCCAAACCCAAGTTTATAAAAAGGCATGTGGGTCTTTGTCTGCAGTTTTCCACAATAATACAATAACAAAGTTTAGTTTCTGCCCATGAAAATGGACACTTGAGTTAATTTAATCTACAAGCCTGGAACATATTTGGAAATGCCATCTAAAAATAACTATCTAGCTTGACTCGATAACCATTACTTCTCAGACGAACGTGCATTTTTAGAATTACAAAAAAATGCATTTTGCGGTATTACAAAAATCTGGATGACTAAAACCACTTCAGATGTACGAAGATAAATATATTCTACATAAAAAAAATTCAGTACTTCTAATTTAAATGATCAAAAACAGATTTAATAGTGAAAAATATGCAGTAGTGTTTAAAACTATGTCTGTCCCTTTAATGAAAGTGACTATTAATATTGTTGGATGAATTTTCAACAGATGGTACCTTCAACTAAATTTTTTAATTTATTTATTGGTGATTCAAGGTTAGCAATAGCTTACTTTTTAAAGTAATTACTACAGGGTACCTTTAATAACTGAGTTTCACAAATATTTAACATTGTGAATTTTACCTTTTTAAACAATTTAATGGGGTCTTACATGCTGCATGTATTGTCCTATGTTTTCTGCATAATTCTAGGGCCAGTCCTGGACGTTGCATGTTCTTTCATATTTCTGTTTTATGGACCAACTGTTGCCTGTAATAGTACAGATGTTTATTGAAATAATTATAAATGAAATGCTCAGATTGAGAGATGGGAGCAAAAATGTATGACAACGAAAAAAAACCCCATTATAATATTTTTAAATGCCTTGTGTTGTTGGCTGTTTAATATGTTTCATGTAATCTGTATGAATTCATTCTATTAACCAGCTTTATTCTGTCAACATGTTTTGATTTCTTGTTGAATTTGTTTTGTTTTGTTTTGTTTTGTTTTGTTTATTTATTTATTTTTGTTTGGCATTTGTTTTTACTAATCTTTAGGATATCCATTAATCACAATGTACCAGATGTGGACAAGCATTACTGAAATGACAGAAATGACCACTCTCTTTGAGACAACTGGCATAGACTCGCACACAGATGGTTACTTATCTAGGTCTACAACGACAACATACACAGAAAACAAGCCAAAGCGTTATAGTGACGTTGGCACAAATACCGATGATACAAACCTACTTATTGACTCTGTAGACTATGGTGTGCGTTTGCAGACAGAACACCACTATCATAATCACGAATCAGAAAAATATGTCACGAGTCCTAGCATTTTAAAAAGTACCCCCGCTGCTGGCAAGTCTTCTTGGATTCAGAGAATAACGTCCACATTCACGACGGTCACTGATGGTCAGTATTACACCCCGATTTCTCATTGGCGGTTTAACCATGATCCATTGATTCAAGTGAAAACTGAAAACATAGACTTTTACAATTGATGCAATTATTAACTGGGAAAAACAATCACTGAGCATATGTGTAGTGGAGTCACAAGAAAGTATGCACATTATTATTTTGATTCATATCTACATGAATAAGAAAACCAAAGTGGTTGAGTTTTACTTGAATAGAGAATCATAGTTGAACTGTTGGTGAGAAATTGGATCTACATGTGTTATAAACCATTCTCTTGTAGTTCTTGCAGTTTGATTTTATACACCTGTCTGTACATAAATATGGTTTGTAAACTAATACATCTGTGACAGAAAAGGAACAAATTACATTTATCACAGTTGTGAAAGATGATTGAAATTAATGTTAAAAAACCATTTGTTTAAATCCTTCCCGGTAAAAATAACATTAGTAGGACTGAAAATTATGTATATTTCACCCATTAAAGATGTTTACATTGAAAAATGAACCTGTGCTTACAATTCATTGATGAAATTTACTTTCTACACTGTAACTTGAGGTTTGACTAATCAAGTAAAAGCCAATTCGTGACAATATTAATATATGTGGCTAAAAATACTATATGGATCATATCAACTAAGCTATGAACCCTAAACTTGAATACTACAACATCTCCAAAGTATTAACTGAAAAAAGTTGAACCTTTTGTGGCTAATTTTTATTAACAGGCTGTTTTTACAACTCCTTTAGTGTTGCAAAACATTATTTAGTTTTACAAGTACCCCATACATGTTCAAGTACACGTCTTAGGATACTTGACCCAGTGTTACTGAATGAGGGGGTGAGATTGGAGTGACAAGGCAGATTGTCTATAAATTGTCTGAGCACTCTCCACTTGGTGATGTCATATTCACAATTTGGAACTTGTGAATTCACGATATTAACGAACACCAAATGAACACATCATTATCACCAGTGAAAGGACTCGTAATATTACATGCGTTATCAAAAACATTCTTGTGCCTTTTGAACTTTGACCCAGTCAGATGTTATTAGGTATAGTCCTACCTGGACTTTAGATTTAACCTACATGTATCCTCCAATATTTTTGATATCTTGATATTATCATTTGTGTTTAGTCTTGACCATACCTTGATCTACATGTATCACTAGTATCTGAGCTGCATGTACAATAACATTTTCACACACATTTTATGAGTGTAACTACATGTGTTTTAGTAATTTTATTTCAATTTTGCAGTGAATTTTGTTTATACAGAACACAAGCTTTGTACTTGTTCTGTGTCTAACTCTAATAATCTTGTACCGTATGCCCTGATACTGTACATTTGTAATATGTAATATGTAATATCTATTTACTAAATGTTATTTTGTTCATAGGTCCTATTCTACTAAGGAATGTTCTCACATCTTTTAACGTAGTAGTATTTTAAAGGTTAAATATTGACTGTTTTGACTGATATGATATACTTCAAATGGAACCTTCTCTTTTTTTTTCTCCATAGGTTTGGATGATGATGACGTTTCAGGTATGACTCAGTCATGAATTCTCATTTGGTTAACCATTTTATCATTTATATACTTTGTGTCTGTATAGTGCATGGAACGTAAATTATTAATCAAACTTGAATTTATATCAAATGTCCCTAAAAGGGGGAGTAAAGTCAAATATGAGCCTTATGTGTTGGAAAGATGCACACCCAGACCACCAACACATACTGGCACTGTAAAAAATGAAAAACGTGTAATTTTAGAATTAATTAAAAAAAAGAAGTGATTATTTCTGCTAACTGCAGCCATTTTGTTTCTTTTTCATCGTGTCCGGTACTCTAGCTTGGAAGAAAGTGACGTCGGCTCCTACTAACTCCTATATGCACACTTACATCATGATTTATTGGTTTGCAAAGCCTCAGAGCAGTGCATATAATATTTACTTCGGCCTCGGTCAATTTTAATTTTTAATATTTTTTTTGCTCCATAAAACATCATATCGGTCTCCTCACAATGCCATAATTGTTTAATATCAACATTAAGTTGATTAATCTATTTACAAAAGAAACAAATCGGCCTGTTTGATGATACATGTATTAGATTAAATGCAGTCAATTGTGATGCCATTATCTTCGTTACTGCCACCTTTCAGAAAGTCTACCCTCGATTTGTTTTTACCTTGTATAAATAACTTGAAGAGACATTTTCTATACCTGAAAATGTACACAGAATCCCTCTAAGAGACTAGACTATACATACGGGTGCTGATTTCTAAGATTATTATCCATCTGACACCATCAGACAACCAAAGAGACCAAGTGAAAACTGGTTATTCTTGCATCGTCAGTAAACGTCAGTAAACTTCACTATTTATGTTGAAATGATTGTTTTTGGCAGGGTGTCAATAATGTATTGGCAAAATCACAGAACTGAAAGCCTGTTACCTATTGGCTTATAACATAATCAACCATCACCCTTATGTTCCCCATTCAATTTGAAATCCAGAGGGCTGAAGTAGTATACCGGTACTGATATTGAGGCATACATGTACCTTGAAAAAATTCAGTGAATTATTTACCTTGGTTGAGTACATGCTAATGCTCAGTACCGATTTGTGTGTGTTTTTCTCTTAAAGATTCTGACTCCTACAGCACCAGCACAGATGGATCAAGAAAGTCAAAACAAAGAGTTGAAAACAAAACAAAAAAAGGCATCAGGGAAAGATTCAGAGGTAAGGACTGTGACCTCGGGATCAGTTTTAAGTAAATAGCAGCTTGTAATTACAGTACCGAAATTTTCTTCAACGGACTGTACCTGCGTTTAGATCTGGTTTACTTCTCTGAATGTCAGTAGTGTACCAGTTGTAGTTTACCACTTCTGGAGGTTTTAACCATAATCATTTTTCATTTAGAATGAATTTAACTTTTATTGTTTCCAGAGAACACAAAATGGAATAACATTTATGTGTATTTTTAGGTCACTTGAGTCAAAGGCTCAAGTGGCAATTGACCTCCATTTTTTGTCATCCATTTTTTCGTCGTGCATCGTCCATCATTCTGACATCAAACCCATTACCCCAAACCATTCTCCAGCCCCAACCCACCCGCACACCCCAAAATATGGATATAATGCATTCCATGAGTCTGGTAGGTGGAGTCAACAATTTACTCAGATGACCGTTTAGACTCATGGGCCTCTTGTTCAACCTCTACAATTAACCAGGGCTAAAAATTTGTGCAAATCTCCGAATCCGATTCGCACAAGCATAAAACATCTGAATCTATTTGGTTTCGCTTGAAATATTTCAAATTTTTTATTAAATTGAATAATCAGTGAGTAAAACATTACCGAATAAAAATAAAAGCTTCAGTTTAAACTGGCTTCAAAAGCGTAGCATACATTTGAATCTGTGCATGTTCGAAACATAGTGGTTCATCGAGACTAGTCTGGCCTGGAGCCAAGCGGTGGTTGGCCCATTTCTATGAACTAAATTGCAAACGAAGAGAACCGAAAGGAACATGTTTGTTCCATTTTTACATAATAACAATAGACCGTAATTAAGTGTTCCCAAATTTACTAATACACAAATCATTTTTTGTTAGTTCGCTGATATTATGTTCCTAACATTGAACCAATACGCAAAATATATCGGCAAAAGTATCCTATGCGCTGTTTACGAATAAGCAATCTTCGAAAAGTAATGGGCTGCATTCAGCCAGACCGAGCGGAAAAACGTCCGCCAGACTGGTTTGTGCTGTTCACGGTAAACCAAATGGCCACATTAGGAACCAATCAAATATACTAAAACGCAAAAGAAACGCAGGTCCTGAAAATGCGAAAGAATTGCACTTTGTAAAGCAGTATCTTTGGTGGAATTGAACCTCAACTGTGTTAAAGGACATGGCACACACCCACACCGCAGTCCCACCTGCGTGTCAATTTCATTACCTGTGTGACGTCACGAATTCTCAAAACACGTTGTTTGCACGTGCTGGATCATCCGTATCATGAATCCAGTGCAAACACACTCATTGAAATGCTTATAAAGCCTACACACCTGGATTTAATCGCATAAATTCAATTTGAGTAGTGACAGACAACAGAATCACATTTTAAAAATGCCGCGACTGACGCAACTCCAGCGAGGGATGGCCATCGGGATGTTGCAAGCCGGACAGACCCGTACTGCTGTAGCCAGACAATTGGGATGTCATGTTTCGACAATCGCACGCCTTTCTCAACGTCACCAAATCACTGGATCTGTGAACGATCGACCACGCACCGGCCGCCCGAGGGTGACAACCGCAGCCCTAGACCGGTACATCCGGGTGACCCACCTTAGGAATCGGATGCTGCCAGCAGCTAACACCGCTCACCAGGTGCGTGGTCCACGTGGTCCAGTGTCCGCCGATACAGTCCGACGCCGTCTGAGGGCAGCAGGACTCCGTAACCGCCGTCCTTATGTGGGACCAATATTGACCCCTCGGCACCGCCAACAACGTCAACAGTGGGCGCAACAACATCAAAGATGGCGACGTGGCCAGTGGCAACAAGTTCTGTTTACTGATGAGAGCCGTTACAATCTTTCCAACGCTGATGGCCGAATCCGAGTATGGCGACGTCGACATGAACGTTACTCCGACTGCTGCGTTCTGCAGGCCGACCGATGGGGCGGGGGTAGTGTGATGGTGTGGGGTGGGTTCTCATTCAACCACAGAACACAACTTCATGTGTTCAGACAATGCGTTAATGCCGCCGTGTACCAAAATGACGTCATCAACAATCACGTCGTTCCCTTCTTTGCCGCTCACCCACGTGTGCGCTTGCTGCAGCAAGACAATGCCAGGCCGCACACTGCCAGGGCAACACAGGCGTTGCTGGCTCAGCACAACATCCCAACGTTGCCGTGGCCAGCCTTATCTCGGACATGGCGCCTATCGAACACGTCTGGGATGAAATCGGACGTCGCCTTCAGGCTCGCGGACAACCTCAGAATATGCAGGCGCTGGAGGCAGCATTGGTCCATGAATGGAACTCACTCCCTCAGGCATTCTTTCAACGGCTTGTCAACTCAATGAGGAGACGTTGCACTGCCTGTTTGAATGCCCAGGGTGGTCACACGCGATACTGACTTTGACAATGCTACAGGTCGTCTCTTTCACATTTTTAACATGGACCCCCACCCTACTTTATGACATGAAACAATAGCCAAAAAGGAATTCAATCAAAAATTTCCAACACCAATGTGTGCCGAATTGGTGTAGCTCCAAAATAAATGTTGAAATCTTCATTTCGTTTTGTTTTTTTAATATTTTATATCCAATTTAATGAGAACCTGCGTTTCTTTTGCGTTTTAGTATAGTTACCGTATATCTTCGCCTATAAGTCGAATTTTTTTCACCCAAAAATTATTTTATAACTTGGGGGGTCGACTTATAAGAGGGTAAAAAAATTTCACCAAAAAATATTACTGTTTTGGGGATTATTTTACAAGTTTTATTGTTGAAGTATGCCATGTATTTATACTCAAATATGTTAATTTGACACATTTATTTTTTATAACCTATTTTTTTTGGCATTAGAACGGTTTTGGTTATGCGAAAAGGCGTACGATCTCACTCACATGCCAAGACAACAGTCCACTTAGTTAAATTAACAGTCATAACTAATAGTAAAAATGTAAACAATACTAACTACCTGTTGCCTGAGTTTATTTTGAAATCTGGTCACTGGCATTAATGGTTGTTCAAACAATGTTTTGGCGGTGATTAACTTCATGAATATTACTAAGCTTTCCCTTAAAATAGACTGATCTCTGCAGTTCACTTATCTAGAGCAATAGGGACACACATCATTTGGTACAAAAACCAGTGTACTTTCCAGAGTTATCCTCCTTACATGTATTAATATGGCGGCAAAACGTGATACTTTCAGTTTTATCGTAGTGATCTGTTGTCAGTGTTTATAAATAAAGTTGTTGTCTGTGCACAAAACCATCTGTACAGTACTATACAGTAACAGTCAAACAGCTTTCACTCTCTACTAAGGGAATATTTCGTTTTGATGCTATGTAATAATGATAGTTTGATTGGAATAGTCTGATCATATTGCGATGTACAAAACGTGAAAACCGAAGTTTGTAAAATAATTTTCTTTTGTTCAAATATTATTGTTCTCATGTGCTGAAAATAAGAAATATTTCAATATTTATAAGTAGTTTTTCATGGGTCGACTTATAAACGGGTCAATAAAAAAATACGTTTTCAGGGCTTGAAATTAGGGACTCGACTTATAGCCGAGATCGACTTACAGGCGAAGATATACGGTAGTGAACGTTGGCGAAACGTTTGCTGGCTGAACTTAGGGCTGGTAAGACACCTAAAAACACTAACTGTAAAAAAAAAATGGAACCAACAACTAACAAAACTGATAGTTAAAAAAACATTATTTATATATTTTTGGGGGTGGGGGCTTTAAAATTGGATACACTGTTACTGACAAATTGGTTATTCTTTTCAATAAATAGAAAGGTGGGTTTTTTTAAAATCCATATACAGTGAGCAGCATATGACACAGAATTCTATATACTAACACCGTCGATAAAGTTCTCTGAAAATGTTTAGAATCGGAGGATTCCCGTGGACTGTTAACAAAATGTCCACAGCAAAAAAAAAACATACTATGGAAACAAAAATCTAATATACCTGTAGTCCACAGAAAAAAATTAGCCAGAGAATTGAAAACTTGTCTGCATTGCCAATTGCCATGGACAGTTGTTGTTAATTGAAATTTTTTTAATTTGAAAGAAGAGAAGCTGATTTAATTAATATCCTATAAGTATTTGATGTCAGACATATAAATGACCAATTATAATAAGGTCATGGTGGATTTCTTCTCTTAACTTTTAAACCATATGTCATAATTATTATGTACGGTTGACATCTGATGATTGTCAGTCAGTACCTATGTTTACATTTTCATGTTCTTCTCTGAATTCAGATCTAGAAATTGTCAAGTGTAAATTAATACAGTGGACATGTAAACTAATATAACTTAACTGCTATGTTCATATTGTCTCCAAAACCAAATTTTGTATTCCATCCTAGTTAAAATTGGAAGACCATTCAGTGATAATTACTTCCATAAATTACCAAAATCATATCCACTGAACAGAATTGTGCTATCCAATACATGAAGTGATTTAGCAAACAGGCGGGTGGCCTATATAAATATCTGTCCACAATGTAATGTTTTCTTGTGAGGGTGAGTGATAGAGAAACAGTATTTGTTTTAGATTACACTAGTTTTATGCAATTCATTTTTTAATTGGTATATACTTTATTTATTCTGTGTGTTTTTTTATTCCAGGTTCCATGTGTGCTATATGGCAACGCATCGGTGTGCCTGTTCGAGATATTTTGAAGCTTCTGTATTCCTGGATATATCACTTCATTATTGTTGATATCTGGGTGTTGGCAAAGTAAAAATAATTTTTTGAATTACCGTAAATCTTTGAATAGAGGCTTGCATCGATTAGAGACCGGGTCTCGGAGCATCGCGAATAGAAGCCCGCCTTACATAAAGGCCTGTTTATGCTAACTTAGCTTTGTCACGTTAATGAACATGTTACACTTGTCAGACTCGTTGCATGGCAAGAACAGCAGGAAATGATAACTACTTTTGAGTGAGGTAAAAGGTTTCCACAGGTACAAAAACGTTTGGAAGCCTACATTAGAAGATGGCCTTATAGCATGGCCATGTTAGAAAATGTTGACTGAATAAAATAGAAGACTGCCTAGAAAAGAGGCATGTCTTGAATAGTAGCCAGATCTCCGAGCATCATGAAAAGACAGAAGTCTGGGCTTCTATTCCAGAGTTTACGGTAATTCTGTTTTTAAATTGATGTTATTCAGGACAGTATTTGTAGAACATTGATTAGTCTATTTTTGTGGTTTTAAAACGGCTAGACTAGTTACTAGAAATAATCAGCAAAGAATGTACAAATTCCTCTTTTGATAGGAACACTTAGTTATATACACATTCAATTACTTTTTTTTATTATTATTATTGCTGGATGTTTTTAATTTTTAAGTATTATTAATATTATTATTATAGCCCAGTGGTAAATTGCTCGTATAATGCATGGTCAGTCTAGGATTGAACCCTTTGGTGGGTCCATTGGTATTTGATATCCTGCCTGTAGGATGGTGCATATAAAAAATCCATTTATACTAATGGAAAAATGTGGGTTTTTTTCTCAAAGGCTTTGTCAACATTACAAACGTGTTTGACATTCAATAGCCTATGATTAATAAATCAATGTCCTCTAGTGGTGTCGTTAAACAAAACAAACTTTAACTTATTATTAATAGTTACAAATGTAGTATAAAATTTAAACTCTCTGCTATGTAATTTTATTCAATTTGCAGGGAACATTTTGTTCAGTGTTATGTTGCATTTTATTACATAGGTTCTAGAAATACATGTAGCTATACAATTTTAAAATGTTAAATTTTATATAGTTGCTATCCAATCTTTACGTGATGAGCAACTGTCACTATCAAAATTATGAAAACAAATTGTTCCTTAATGTGTAAATTGTTATATAAGAATGGTTTGTCAGTTTTTGTGAATTTATCAATGTATTTAAAGTCATAAATTGTATAAATTTGCGTAGCCTTGTGAAGAGATTTTATATTAAATTTGTGACTATCATCCAATTAGAAGAGAGTAAATCATATAACATCTGGTATTTTATAATTACACATTAATAAATTTTCCCAAAATGAGAAACAATTTTTATATGTAACAAAGACTAAGAAAACAATTTGTTTTGTTTCAGACGACCCAAGGTGTTATTATGGTGTTTATTGATACCTCTCTTCCTTTTGTTTCTACCATTTTTCCTGCGATCTGGTGAGTATTTGTTGTTGTTTTTGTTTTTTGTTTTTTGTCCTAAATTATTTCCTAATAAATCCGTGTCTGATGTATTGGCATATCCGTTGATTTGGCATACTTTATAGTTTGCATTACTAAGCTTAGAAAGTTGTCTTGTTGTCGGTCTTAGTGAATTAGAGCTCAATTCCTTTTTCAGTGGTAAATCCCCTGATGGGTATCAAATATCAACATATTTATTGTTACGGGTGAAATTAATAATGATTTCATAAATTCAAAAAATCAGTCATATGTTTTCTTGTATATATATATTAATGCAAAGTGGGTCATTGATATTAACAATGACATTACGAGTCTGAAAAACACTTTTCCCACATTTTAATAATGTAAATTGTAAACAGTATAACTCTTAGGTTATATTTGTTCCAACTGAAGAGAAAACTGAAAACACAGAAAAAAGAAATCAAAACAAGTTTTAACACCTTAATTGACAGTCGGTCTAGTTCACAATAGCAGAGTATGACAAATATTTTGAAAAGTCACTAGCCACAGGGCTAGTGGGTTTGTGAAAACCACTAGCCCACCAAGATAAAGCACTAGCCCAAATTCTTGATCAATTATAACTGGATTTTTATCAAATTTTTGTAAGATTACACATTTACGAGTATAACAGTAAAATGAAACAAACACTTAAATTATGTTGTAACTTTCAGTTTTGTCAGGTTGTACGTTTGGTCTTTTGTCCAGTGTGATCCATCGTTATTGTCCCGTTTTCGCTTTTGCCCACTCCCGGGGTTGGTATCTAAAACCACTATCAAAATAATTAAATTTAAATGAGGGTACGACAGTGTGACACACGGTAATAGATGGTTGAGTGTATTTGGTAGTGGGTTATGCTTTTAGGGCCTACTATTCATGTCGCCAGGAACGGTACTGCCAATTGCTCAAATACAGGGCATTATCCCATGTCAGACCGATATCAAAAGAATAGAACGGCGACATCTAATCCGTTGTTAATTGATGAACAAAAAAGGTATTATCTTGTATCGGCAGCTGTGAGACATTATCCAAACGTAATAGCCCAAGCCGAGTCATTGCATGTGCGGTTACCATTAAAGTAAATTGTTTTCCTGGTTGCCGATAACCATATGTAAGCGAAGTGTTAAATTAGAAAACAATAGGTAAATAAAACAAACACTGAAATTCAAAGCATGACTGGGGTTTGATTGAGATTAACCTGTCGTCGCGATTGGTCATTTCCAAGTTAGCCTAAAACATAATTATGTGCGAGATTAACTACCACGTGACATGTCCAACCAATCAAAACACGCATGTCATTAGACTTGATTTCCTGTGCCAGAAACTTGAAAGGGAAAAGTAAACAATGCATGCTGTAACCGTATCGATGTAGAGATAGCATGTTACTGCAGTTTGCAGACCTATTTCAAGTGGATTATTATTATATACTGATGATGTTGTTGATATTATTCTATGACAAACGTCACAATCAAATTTATTAAACGAAATTTCAGCTGAGAGAAAAAAAAACAAAAACAAAACACGATCGAGCGATAAGGAGAGGGGGTGAGAAACCACTAGCCCGAACTTAAAAACCACTAGCCACGGGCGTCGGGCTAGCGGATTTGTCGAACTCTGCAATAGTCACATTATTACTAAAAATAAAAGCAAACTCAGTACCATCTGTGTGCACAATCTACCCAGGAGGAAAATCCATGTAGGGATCTTAGGCGTGCATGACAATGAACATGCATCTGCATTTATGACAAACTGAGCTACCCAAGAAAACGATTCTGAAACTGACTATAAAGTGAGGTTATGAGTGATCTATAAATAGTGGAGTCATTGGGCCACATATACATTTGTACTGTGCCGAATCACCGGACATGGAAACAGTGTTGGATACAGTGGGGTGCCTTCATTTATGCACAATTTTAAAATGTTTTTTTTATGACAAACATAAAAAAAGTTTTGTTGAAATATCCTTAGCAAGACATTAAAGGTTAACTCCATGATAATAAAAGGGGTGATTTTGGCATACACAATTTAAATCTACTTTACTATTTATACTTTGTGTTCTTAATAACCAGTGGCAAGTGTTATTCCTATTTTGCTTTCACCTAAGCACAGCAGAGTGTTTTACATAATACCCATGCTAAACATTCCAAGAATGACTTACAAGTTCTTGATTGTGACATCATTTAAGTCCTAATAATCTCAGACATTTTGGTTCAAGATTCTAAATCAGGGAGTGCTGGATGGATAGGAGCCACATACATGTAGGCCTTATCCTGTGATATAGTCAGCTTTTTCTCAGCTTAAAACTACCACAGAAAAACATTCCACATAATGCCTCTACGGGCCTGTGAACAGTATGCCATCCTAGATTTCTCACTGCAACATTTATGGTTACACACATTCTCTATTTTGAGAAGAAAAGCACAAATGATATCACCATTATGGAAGTTACATGTAAGACGTTCTGTTTTTTCCTTCACACAATTTCCAAAATCCAATTTTATTTCAGTATTTTCAACAATAATTTTTGTAAAATTAATGATTAATTATAATGGTACATTTAGTGTTGGTTTTTTTTTTTTTAACAATGAAAAACAACAACAAAAACTTGTAAAACATTCTTAGGTGATAAACCAAAAGAGAAATCCTTTCAGTTTTCAGTGGTGGTGTGAACCTTTGGTGTTTTACCTGTGCAGGTATTGACGTTCATCAGTGTTTAAGCTGGACAGAAAGTATTGCCAGCAATTTGAAAACTTATTTCCAAAATGTGTAGTTTTTAAATTGATTTTGTTTTTAGCCAAACAAAATGCAACAACATTAAGGTTTTTAACTTATCAGCAAATGTATTCAGAAATACATGTATGTTTGCCAGATTCAACCTCAGTTCATATTTGGTGATATGGTATTGGCAGCTTAAACTCTGTGCTTGTTTGTTTGGCTGTGAAAATCATTGAAACCGAATAATCAGTTGTGTTTGGCGATATAATTTGCTGTCAGCATTTAGTAACATTCTGTGTTTGAAGATGCACCGGTTAAATTTGCTTCTATTAATTACACCATAAAATTGGATACTTAGTTAATGTTCTGTTGAAGTTTATTGAACGTTTTTGTAACTGTTTTAATTCTTTCATGCATTATTTTGCTCTTTGGTATAGGACTCCAGAAAATGAAAGTCTTAACTTGAACTGCAATCAGTCTTGTATGTCTCATTCATGTAAACAGTAAATGTTCCATATGCACATGACTGGGAAGACATTCAGAAGCATTTCCTAATTTGTTTTCCCAATGAAATAGACTTTTAATGATCAGTCAGTGCAATGGTTGATGGTTTAAAAATTATTTTCTTGTTATACATTGATTCCCGTACTTACACCTTTTTTTCTTTTTTTGGGGGGGGGGGTGGGGTGGGTGAGGGGCCTGTCTAGCACATGCATGCAAGTCATCGTGGCTTTTCTATTCTAGTTATATAGATGTAATGAAGTGTTTTTAATATGTGTACATATTCTTTGTTATTGTTGATAGGGTTAACATAAATCTGTAAAGTCTTGTTGAAACTAAATATTCCTAATTTTAGAAATATTAATGCCTGTTTATGGAATCATTTTGTTTTATAATACATTTACTTCAATTTCTTTTCTACTATAGAAGTGGGGAAATACCATTAGTTTGATGTTAGGTTAAGTATTTATGAACAGAGAAAACGATCCAAGTTTTCTATTATAAATTCACTTTGCACCTGGGTATTTGATATTTGCTAATTTTAGAATACAGTAAAGCAGAGTTGTCAAAGCTGAAATCTTGAAGACTTGATTGTCGACCCAATCCTCATGTACAACCATTTTTACTTTGTAGTGACATTTTTTACTTTCTCAGATTTTTATTTATCTACCTTCTGTTTTTCAGCAATGCAAGCTGGTAATATATTATCCCATTCACTTTACAATGCAAAGTCAACATTCCTTACTTCGTTTTCGTCATTTTCATCACCATCATCACTTCAGGCAGAGACAGAACATCATGTTCCTCAGGTAGGCTTCAGGTTGTGTTCTGTAGTTCATAGCAATATTATATCACCATATTAAACAAAAACAAAAATAGAGAGAGAGGATTCGTTGCAAGTGTTTTGTAATATGGAAAATATCAACCGAGTAGATGTTAATCGGTATTTATCGAGGTTCTGCTGAGACAATACCGATTAATTAGACGAGGTTGATATACATATTAAAAAACATGAGTAGCAAATTTTATTTATCCTATAACACTTCTAAAATAACATTTTAATTTGATATTTAGTAAATCAAAGTTCTGAAGTCGTCTCACAGGTAATATGATGTCATTGCGATTAGCACAAATGTAGTTGTCATGGGAACACGACAGATCTTCGTAAACACAGCTGTCAACATTCACAGGAGTTCTCTATCTTGATTCTGTGAACGCTAGAACATAGTAGAATGACAATGAAACATGTTGAGTGTATTTTGTTGACTGGTATTCATATTTAGGTTGTAATCACAATATCGAAAATAAAATAAAAAACTTTCTAAATTTGTGCAAACGTTACTGATGACGTAACGCGCACATGGGTTCAATTTCTCGCTATTTGTATAATTATTTCTTTTAAAACATGTTGGATATTATTATTTAATGAAAACTGAAGATTTGTATAGGATGTATTCGCTGAAAATAACTGATAATACAGACTTTGAAGTAGATGACGGATGAATTACTCATCATTGATTGAAAGTGAAAATAAACAGTCATAAACAATGATGTCATGGATCGTGATCTTAAGGTTTTAAAAAAATCTTTAAAAAATATATTAATAAGTTCTGTAAATTTTATTTTTGTAATTAGACTCACTAATATGTCCTCTAAACTACGACACACATCAAAATAGTGTTAAATTAGTTGGGGGTTTTACAATTTGAGGTTGAATAATGTAGGTTCAAAATTATAGTGATGACGTTTTCTGGTTGTAAAGCTGAGTGGATAAGAGTTAAAAATGTAAAATCATTTATTAATTAACCTGAACAAATCGGAGTAGTGTACATGAAGGAAGAGTCAACTTAATGAAAACACGACTACCAGAAAACAGTGCTGACCAGAATATATGCCGTGTAGCATCCAGTGTTACGTCACGGGTCACAGATTTCTGGAGTCTCAGTCCAGTCTAGCAGGCACCAGAATAATGAATGCTCGACTGTTTTCAATTATCCTGTCTGGTGCAGTGCAAATTCTTTTCATCTTCAGACAAATCTTAGATACTCACACATTAGAGTTTCCCTCTTTGGTTTTTTGGTCAATGCGCTTTGATAATGAAATACTGACGCACTGAGAGTAAAATGCTAGAAACAACTAAATTTAGAGTAAAATACACACACGTGACTTAATTTGTATTTTATACACTACAAACAGAAAATGCTAAAAATTATGCACACCCACACAGAAAATGTCATTTTTTCTGCGATGGAAGCGAGAAATACACACACTGAATTTTGCTAAGAAAGAAGGAAAATGTCTTGGCCACCACATGCTAAACATAGCATTGTGGAATTATCTGTTATTTTGCAACCTTAATTGTGGTAAAAACTAAATTACGTTGAAATTTGTTGTTTTTAATTATGTTTTAATGTCGGTTCATAAGTAAGAAAGATACATAACAGAATTGGGATATAACAACATTATTATTAGTCCGACAGCCACATTCATTCGATAATTCTTGGACTTGTTCATTTACAGTTACAGATTTGATGCTGATGTCAAGGGAAATAACTCTGTATTATAAAACACAACCCTCTAAATACCGAATCCCTGATAAATATTAGGTCCCCGATGTGATCCGGTTTAGACAGGTTTCACTTTATTTTAGTTAGTGAAAATATAAAAATCATATTTAAATATTTGTGAACAAGTGCATGGTTCAATTATCTCCCTTATATATTATTACAATCTAATTATTGAGGTCAGTGTTTTTGAGTTTGACAATTACCAAAGCATCTGACCGTATTTGAAAGATAAATAAAATCTTTATAAAAAATGGATATGAAGTGCAATGATAGTAAAATATCAAAAACTGATTGAGTACGAATCTGAATAATGGTAACACAATGTCACAGTGCAATGCTCAAAGTCTTGTAGGAACAATGCAATGTGTTAAGATACATGTACATTGTAGCTTTGTGAATTAGACGCCTGCCTAAAATAACTTGTAGGGTGTGGGGTAGTGGCAGTAATTAAAGTATCATGGTACAGTACTATAGGCTGTTCTTTAGTTTGGAAACAAAAGGGGCACTTTTTGTGATTTCATGGGTGAAACCTGCCCCCTACCTGTCACCATTGCTGGTATTGCTGACACACTTTACATTAATTTATATTTAATTTCAACTTATTTTTTTCTTGTATCCTGCATTTTGTAGATTACTGGTTTTTACTATGTGGCTAATTGTTTTGCAGTTTTCTGCCCACAATACAGGAAATTTTAAAGACAGGGTGAAACAGATAATATTCCAGCTGCAGAAGAATCAAAGTCCACAGCTAAATGCCATAGACATTGAGCGTATTGTCAAAGGAGTTATCAGTGAAGAGTTGGCTGTCTTGAAAGTAGATCTGTCGCGCAGGATAAATGAGGCTAAAGGACATATGGTATAGTATTCCAGTGAAAGTTACTTATTTTTGTATTCTTTCCAGTGTAGGAGAAACACCAACAAAAATTACTTTATACGACAGCAGGAGACTATTTTTTTCAAGTGTCATAAATGCCAATTAATTTAATTAAGAGAATGACATTATTATAGAATGTTTCTCAAAAGGCAGAGGAAACTGGAAATGTATGGTTGTAAACTTTGATAATTATTTTGTATAACATTAATATAACTCAGTTGCCTTACACATGTAATCTTTTTCCTCTTTCTGGATATGTAAATATTTTATTTGTGTTTGGCTCATTTGGTACCGGGTAGTATATATGATACAAAAATACATGATGCAAAATGTTGTAGAATTGAATATTTGGATTTCCTCGGACTCGTCTTCCCCACCCCCAATCACTAGTTGATGTGTGAGATATGTTCAGGGTGTAGTATGTGCTGTCCTGTATGCCAACCTTCCTTAGTAATAAATCAGACTAGTATATGTAAAGTTCCAACTCTGCTCCTGTAACCCAGCTCTTAGGTTACAACCTCTTTAGTAGCCTACTTGCCACTGTGGACGCATTTATAAATAATTAATATTTTGTTTATTTTCAGGATTCATGGCAAATGGAACAGAAGCTAAAGTTTGTTACACTGAAAGATAACATCAACTTAGCTATGACAGAATCAAAGGTTTGTATTGGAGATATACTGGGATATTTCATTGTCGATTGTTCAAGCTAATGTTACTGCTTGTTTATTCATCCTCTGTTTTTCACCTAAAATACTAAACAGCATTAAACTTACTGTATACTTTACCTTCTTGAGTTGTTTTCTCATCAAAGTATTATTTAACTCTACGCGTCAGCTTATAAAGTGGAAGCGGTGTTAGTATACAAAATTACCATTTTTTAAATGATATATTTGGCTTGTAATCATGATATTTGCCTAATAGTAATAGCACTTATACTCAAATATGTTACTTTTATATTTCACTATTTTTTCTCAAAGATATGTGACCATATTTTTTATTTTTTTTTAATAATAATAAGATTTTATGGTTTAGTCTTAAAGAAATTATGCTTTTTAAAAATTTAGTTTCAACTTTTTATTTTTAGGAATTTGAAAGGAAATTAGAAGACGCTATTGCTAAGACATCTAAGTGAGTTTCACATACCTCTCCTTTTTATTCCTTTTTTTTTTACATAGTACTTATTGTTCCCATATATAGATGATTCAATCTGATTTTTGGAGACAGTAAAAATGTGCTGGATTTGTGTTTCAGAATAAGATACATGTATTTGATTAAGACATATTTCTGTATTTCATTGATGCTGGATTCGATTGAATTAGCAGATAAATATATTCTCATTTCATTTTTGAGGTTATCGTGGATTTAATACCTCTAAATATAATTTAAAACCAAACAAGTTAGATTTAATAGAGCTAATTTAAGGTGATTGACCAATCAGAATCGAGTCATAGTAGAATATACTTTATTGCACTAAAGCATTTGTGGTACTACTAGAATATTTAAAACTGGCTTTTATTTTTTTAACCATTGATGTTGATTAGAGGAAAAGTAGTGTATGCCAGCAATTAAACCTTAAGTTAAAAGATGAAATCACGGTCTGCATTTTGTGTGTTATGTTGTGTCTCATAGCATGCTGCAAAATTTTTAATGCTTTTATAGTTATACGGTCTTGTAAGATTCATAAAGGACCTGATCAGTTATTAAGATGTATAGTCTGAAGTGAGCTGTGCAATATATTTCCTTCAGGCAAACCAAGCAAGACGTGAACTTGGCAAGAGATAAGATTCGGCTGCTGGAGGAACAGATACAGTCTCTCGGTACTGACATTGCTCAGCTTCGTCTAGAACATTTTGAAATGCTGGGAGAGGTCAAAAATTGTTGTCACAATGATACATTCTTTGCTGCTGTCATTAAGAGTCAGATCAATGACATAATTTCCAAGGTAATTCTGCAGATTTTCTTTATCAGGTTTGTTATATCGTTCCTGTGCTAATAGAATCTATGGCAGAGTTGAATACCAAGGCCCCATTCCACGAAGCGATCTTAGCACTACTATCGCCGTAAATACCTACCATCGTGACCTTAATTTTTGTCTACGATTGCCAGCCTGTTCCACGATGCGGCGTAGCTTACTATCATCGTAAATTACTGAACATTTACAATAGGTACGAGGCAGTTGTAAGCCACTAACGTAGCTGTCAAATGGCGGTTAAATGATGATTTTGTCATTTTCTAAGAAGGATACTAACTTTTTGTATAAAAATGGATCTAATATATAGCAAATAACTTTTATAAAACTCTGCGTTCGATGAAAAACATTCTAGGCCATAGACGTTCACACGAAAATACGGGAGATAACTCTCATGTCTTATGCATTCGGCAATTATCACTTAGCAAATAAACTGACAAAGTTACTTCATGGATGTCCGATACCAATGAATACATCTAAGATGTTCCGAAAAGTCGGTAACCAATTCATTATTTAACTAATTCAAGAATATTTTAATCATTAAAGGGGCACTTATGACTACCGTAAGGTTGCTTTGTGGAACAGCTGTAAAGTTTACGGTGCCAGTTGTAAAATTCACCGTAAATCACTACAATTAACCTTAGCTACAATTCTTTCGTGGAACGGGACCCTGAGATATAAATAGCAGGACATTACCCCAAAAGTGTCAAAAGTTTTAGATGTCAGATATATATATATAATTACAAACTTTGCTACGCTACGCGATTTTATACCATTTGTGACTTTTATACATTGATAAATTCCTAAAAAATTAGAAACAATTCTTATATGTAAGATTGAATAGGTATGTAATAAAATATTTTGATTGCAGATTGTGGCTGGTGGTGGAGGTACTGGTGCAGACTCACATGGTGGCTTCGTATCTTGGCTGAACTCCAACTACGCGAAGAAGGAAGATTATGACAACACAATAGCTGACCTGAAGGCAATGGTTGAAAACAGATTGAACAAGATCATGAGGCAACAGGATGCTAACAAAATGTTTGTTCCCTCTGGGAGTTCCAAGGGAAGTGGTGTTAGTGAAGAGGTGATTGCAATGGAATTTCATATTTCTTCAGTTTATTTCTATCAAATCATTCATGCATTCATTATTTCCATCAAAATAATTATTGTAATTCTCAGTTATCTACATAATATTCATAAACTGAACAGTTGTAATAAATGTGAAGCTGGCAGGCTTAGGCATTTAACAAGAATCATAAAAACAACAGGGCAACAACATGGTTGAATAATAAAAATTCTGAAATTGGAGGGGTTAGTGTAAAAAAAAAAAATTAAAAGAAAAAAAAAAGAAACTGAAAGAAACCCTCCACAAACACCCAGCCTCATATTTCCGTAATGTTTGTTGATTAACACGTTTATGGTTGTAGGTGCCAGAAAGGGCAGGAGGCACTGGTCTCCATCTCTAAATATAATGCATTTGCTCCCTTCCCCCCTGTTTGTTTATGGCAGGCCCTAATCTTGCCAGCGAAATGAATGTTTTCTTTGTTGAAAGTCGATTCAAGTTGCTGAGTTATTAGCAGTAGTGAGAAGTCGTAGCCTCTGTAATATTTTGGACCTAATTCGATATGTAAATACTCTATATATTACTGCTATTTTTTTTTATCATGTTAAGTCAGTGGTGTTAAAATGGGTCAAAACAGACAATTATCGTTTATTTACAATAATTTACATCTGTCAAGCAAACATGGCTTCTCACTCAATAAAATAAATAACAAGCCTTGCATAAATGATACACCTGTACTTAACCTCTAGAGGTTTACTTAAAGTATGTTGTCTCTTTCACACATTCCTCAAAGTTAAAATCAGTTTATCTACTTGGTGAAATAATGCTCTCTGCCACTTTTATCCCTTTTGCTTTTAATTATGGGTGTAAATATGTTGGGTGTTTTTTTATTTGTTTGCTTTTAAAAATATTTTATATACATCAGTTAATGTGATTATGCTACATCATTTTAAATCAGTTGCCATAATTTCTTTTTAATATTAAAAATGATTAATTGGCAATATTGTTTTATTCCAGTATGTACGTTTTATTGTGGATGAAGCTATTCAGAAGTTCAGTGCAGATAAAACAGGCATGGCTGACTATGCTTTGGAATCAATAGGTATGTACCTGGTTCATGGAGATTTTAAATTTCATACAAATCGAGGTGTTCTCATACGAACCCATTGGATTGATCTGTTTTGTTATATTCTCTATTGTGCTTTCGTGTGGTAAGATAGGCACAATTTTGTAAACATTGTTAACAGAATTAATATGTTAGCTTTTATTTTTTACTTAATGAAATTGTTGAAACTCAGTTTTGCTATGTTAAACATTGTGGTTCATAATTTTGTGTTTGTTACACAGAACAAGTAAACACATCAAGCAGATGTGGAAAATTAGTTTATGAGATTCAGTTTCCCCTTGACTCGTTATTTGTAGATGACATGTCTTAGTTTTTGGTCAAGTTGCAAGATTCTGGCTTTGTGCTTAAATAGAACATTGACAGTGTGTTCAAACTGCACCCATGTGATGTGGTTAAAGATTTAAGTCTAGATTATAAAGTTCTATAAGCACAGACTCCTGTTTTAATAAAACACAATTTATTTAGTTACAGTTAGAAGAATAAAGAAAACCCATATAACATACTACAAAACTGTGTTCAGCATATACTTGTAGTATGCAGTCACCCAGTTATATACTTCAGGCAAAACAAAGAGGAATGTACATTTTTGTACTTGGTTTTGATGCTTATCAAGTAATAAGTAGATGATGTACAATCTAATTAAAATTAGCTCCACTATTACATGTGGATCTAACATCAGCCAGTTGGAGCTCATGTCCACCAATCAAAACCTTACTTGCAGAATCCTGCCAGTGATTTAAAAATAATTTGAAAACATTCCGAATTATCCTGAGGGTATACGACATGTTTTGTGTGAATTACGAATGCCTTAAAAGATGTTTTATTTTATAAAATAAATAATTTGTAATGTAAAACTGAAGACTGTTTTAGTTTTTTTTTTTTATATAAATAAATAAATAATTTTTAATGTAAAATTGAAGACTGATAACCCACCCCGTACGTATTGGTATGGTTCGCTGTACTGCGGCCACTAAAATAGACTCGCCCAATATTTTTAGAATTTGTATGCTCCCAAATAACGTTATAAAAGGCGAAGTGTGATTGGTCAATATTTAAATTATTATTTACAGACGAAATGTTACCTGGACATTGGGGACTATGCAGTGTTGTTAGTTTTAAATCACTGGCAGGATTCTGCAAGTAAGGTTTTGATTTGTGGACATGAGCTCCAACTGGCTGGTGTTAGATCCACATGTAATAGTGGAGCTAATTTTAATTAGATTGGATGATGCACTGGGTTTTTTCATATTAACCGGGACGGGATGTAGATGTAAATTGCTTGCCTGATACATGGTCAGTCGATGCCCATTGGTGGGGCCCATTGAACTATTTCTCGTTCAAGCCAGTGCACCACGACTGGTATATATCAACGGCCATGGTATGTGCTATCCTGTCTGTGGGATGGTGCATATAAAAGATTCCTTGCTACTAATGGAAAAATGTAGTGGGTTTCCTCTAAAATTAGACAAAATTACAAATGTTTGACATCTAATAGCTGATGATTAATAAATCAATGTGTTCTAGTGGTGTCGTTAAACAAAACAAACTTTTAGCTTTTTTTCATATTGACCTGCCTAAATATGATCACTGACTTGACTTATTTTCATTCTTCAGGTGGCAGTATCATTAGTATCCGGTGTTCTGTCACTTACTACAAAAAGACAGCACTTGTCAGCATATTTGGAATACCTCTGTGGTATGCGTCCAACTCTCCAAGAACAGTCATTCAGGTGAATTATCAGGGTTTCTGCCAGAGGGTAAATGGGTATAGCACCATACCCAGATTATTTTGCAGATTTAAAAAAAAAAGTTAACCTTTTGACAAAATTAATTACTCTTTATCATTAATGTATGATTTTCTTAACCCTAAACATAACCCATTTTCTTTCTGGAGGAGGTCACCCATATCCCCTGTTGTCTGTGGTTGCATTCAATTCCATAGCGCCATACCCACACATTTCTTTCTGGCAGAAACACTGATTATCTATTCTTTACAAGTATGGCTATAGAAACATTTTGTTTGGAAATAATTGCATATTGCTGTGGAATGGATAAAAATTAATAATTTGTTTTCCAAGTGACACCTTATGAAAGTTGATTTTCATTTTTAGCCTGATGTCTACCCTGGTCAGTGCTGGGCATTCAAGGGTTCCCGTGGTTACCTAGTTATACAGCTGGCCACTGCCGTCCAGCCAACAGGCTTCACCTTGGAGCATATTTCTAGACTGTTATCACCAGCAGGAAATGTGGACAGTGCACCCAAAGACTTTTCTGTGATTGTAAGTAATATATGATTTTTAATAGAGTTGTGAGATAATGAAAATCTGTCATGGGTGTTAGGTGTAGAAAGATAAAAGTCCAACCGGAAGGATTCTAAAAGGCTACATTTAGCAGTGGTCATAGTTGTTATTAAAGCAGTAAAATTTTCCGTCATGTAATAGATGTCCAAATTCGATTCATCATAATTTTGAGACAATGTTGTTGCCATCACTGAAAATTATCAAATTCTTGCGAATTACAAAGCTGCTCTTGGAAAGTAAAAATCCCAACTAATATTTGAGGCATATCTATTAATTACATAGTTTGGCCAAATCTCTGATCTGTAATCTGAATTTGACAGGAATTTTAGTAATGACTGCCTGTGTTTCAGGGTTTGACGAATGAACGTGAAGTTGAAAAGGGAAAACATTTAGGCAACTACACCTACAACCAAGAAGGAAACCCTGTCCAGTTTTTCCCAGTACAGGTACGTGTCAATTTTGTTAACGGAACATGTATAGTATTGCCTTTGTTAGTATAAATTGTTGAAGATGCCTCTATATATATATATATATATATATATATATATATATATATATATATATATATATATATATATATATATATATACAGTAGAATCTCATTGGCTCGAACACTGTCGGTGCATCAAAATCTGTTCGACCCATCGGGTAGTTCGAACCATGCATTCGGCCGTTATCGGGTGCTTCTGTAACACAAAAAGCAATCGGACAACTTCGCATATTTCCATAAAACCGGCTTGGGCAAGATGATCCGATTGACTCATGAGTAACGAAGTCGCCGTCAAATGTTGGATGAGATATATATTTGTAACAATTATTTATCAGCGTTAATAAACAAATACGATTGACAAATTTATATAATGGAGAATATATAAAACTCCATTCACAGTCGTGTCGTCATTAGAGCTGGAAACAAACTTGGCGTGACGGAAACAATTGGCTATTGTTTTGTGTGTCACCTGCATCAAATACATTGCATCCAGTACCGTAATTAGCACGTTTATGTTTCTGTCTGCTGTATGGGGCTGCTTCATGATAGCAAGTTGTTTGTAGGGGCTTTTCAGGTTGTTTATCACGCCTTGGTCCATTGGCTGTGTTTGACCGGTTGTGTTAGGTGCCAAAAAGATCAGCTCAATAACTTTCAGACGTTTTTTCTACCGTTAGGCTGCATCCATGTCGATGAAAAATTCCTACATAAATTTTTATATATATATATATATATATTTCTTTGCACAGACTTAGCTGTTCGAGCTAAATATATTTAATTTTACAGTTCGGACCAATAAATCAGTTCGAGAGAAAGCTTCTGTTCGACCCTGGGGTATTCGACCAATCAGCACCAAAATAAAAGGGTTTAATAGAAAGAAAAATCGGGACTTTGTTTTTGGTTCGAGAATACCGTCAGGTTCAACCGTTGGGCGTTCGAGCCAATGAAATTCTACTGTATATATATGTATATATATATATATATATATACTCTTCAAAAAAAGAAACGCAAAAGGGTACAAATGGGTTATAACTCCGATTTTATGTTTCCTACCGTTTCATGCTTTGTGAATATAAGGTCATTGCATGTCCCAAACACATTCCCACGGTTACATTCGATAAAACGCAGCTACTGTACAATAAAGTTCCAAAATGTGAATATTCGCAAAAACGCAGCCACGTGCAAACCATGTCACCACTGCACGTGCATTGTCTGCACGTGCAACATGAACACCGACAGTATAAAAGTGCAGGGTGTTCGCTTGCCTGGCCTCTGTATCTGGCCGACAGTTGACAATCCAGGACATGCCACGTCTCAGTGAACCGCAGAGAAACAATGCCATCGGCCGACTAGACGCAGGCGAATCCAGAACGGCCGTTGCCAGGGCATTCCATGTGTCCCCAAGCACCATCTCCAGACTGTGGGACCGTTACCAGCAACATGGATCAACACGTGACCTCCCTAGATCCGGTCGACCACGGGTCACTACCCCGGGCAGGACCGCTACATCCGGGTACGCCACCTTCGGGAACGATTGACTACTGCCACCTCCACAGCCGCAGCAATACCAGGTTTGCGCAGGATATCCGACCAGACCGTACGGAACCGCCTACGTGAGGTAGGAATTCGTGCCAGACGTCCAGTTCGAGGTGTCATCTTAACACCACAACACCGTCGACTCCGACTGCAGTGGTGCCAGATTCATCGACAATGGCCTCAACTGCGATGGAGACAGGTGTGGTTCAGTGACGAGTCCCGATTTCTGCTCCGACGTCATGATGGAAGATGTCGCGTGTATAGGCGTCGTGGTGAACGTTATGCGGCAAACTGCGTGCAGGAAGTGGACAGATTCGGCGGGGTTAGTGTCATGGTGTGGGCAGCCATCTCACACACTGGCAGAACTGACCTGGTCCACGTGCATGGCAACCTGAATGCACAGGGCTACATTGACCAGATCCTCCGGCCACACATCGTTCCAGTTATGGCCAACGCAGTGTTCCAACATGACAACGCCAGGCCTCACACAGCACGTCTCACAACGGCTTTCCTACAGAACAACAACATTAATGTCCTTCCTTGGCCATCGATATCACCGGATTTGAACCCAATTGAGCATCTATGGGACGAGTTGGACCGACGCCTCCGACAGCGACAACCACAGCCCCAGACCCTGCCCGAGCTGGCAGCAGCCTTGCAGGCCGAGTGGGCCACCATCCCCCGGGACGTCATCCGTCATCTGGTTGCTTCAATGGGCAGGCGGTGCCAGGCAGTTGTCAACACACGCGGAGGCCACACCCGGTATTGACTCCAGATGACCTTGACCTTGGTGGTGTGTCCTATCACTTACTCACAATGGACTAGAGTGAATTGTGAACAATCCTGCAACATTTGGTAATTATCGGACTCACCATTCAATAATTAAATCAATTCTCCAAATGTTACGACAATGTGGTTTTGCGTTTCTTCTTTTGAAGAGTATATATATATATATATATATATATATATATATATATATATATATATTTATCATATTGTATCTTACATTTTCAGTGCAATCAAAGTATGTGATATTTTTTAGATCACATACTTTAAGAATTTGATAACTTTGCAAATTAGATGTAAATTAGTCGAGGTCTCGGCACTAGGTTCATTGACATTTAAGCAAACGTACTTGGGTGACACTCCATGATTGACGTATGCATTCATAGTCATCAAATAAAAACATTGCAATGGCAATTTGACACTGAAAGCTGTCCAGCGTTCAAAAAACGTTAGGCATAACTTTATTTTGATGTAAGGACATCCAAAATGACATTCGAGTTTGACGTCATTTCCATTAAAAAAATACCCCGCGCCACATATTCTTACATCATTTGAATATCTAGTAATGGCGGACTGGAATTAAAGTTTACAAAAACACGTTGTATTAAGCTTGAGCTTATATGATAAAGAGATTATTACCCTCGTGTATTTCGGTATTGTCAGTATCATATATTAGGAATAAAAATAATGTATTATGCTCGCCAGAGGCTCGCATAATACAATTTTTATTCCTAATATATGATATTGACGATACCGAAAAACACTGGTAATAACATATATATATATATAAAATATAAAATATATTGCTTAATGAATATTACAGTTGTGTCTTTTGTATCATCCCTACAAAAGGCTTCATGTTTGTATTTATAAAATTTGTGTTTAGAAGTTTGATCCAAAAAATTAAATCACATTATTATTATTTTTTTTTTTTCAGGCTGTGCAACTGGACTTCTACCCCATTGTTGAGCTAAGAATATTGAGTAACCATGGCAATCCAGAATACACCTGTTTGTATCGATTCCGTGTTCATGGAATGCCATACAAAAAATAGAATGATTGCTTCAGTAAATAACACTGTCAAAAGACCAGACAAAAGTCAGTACATTGTGACAGTGGCAAGAATGTACCAATATGGTCCTGATATTAAAAACCCCAACCAAAAACTAGTGTAATCATCAGCTAAACAAATAGATCAGATTCTCACATATTCTACTTCACGTGCAGTATCTTTATTATGTGTATACCCAAATAATGGTAATCATTGTCAAAAAAGCAACAGAAAAATAATCAAATTTTAGACACTGGTGTTGCATTTTCTCTGTTTAATATTTACAAATGTGAACAGAAACATCAAATATAACTGTTAACTTTAAATTGTTAATTAAAAGAATCAGTTTGCCTTGCTGGCTTTTTCCCAAGTTATTGAGTCATGCATATGCATCCAACCACTACTTGAACAGTATCTTCTGCGTGCCCCCCCCAACTTGGTTTAAATATTCCACCGATAGTGGGAGGTCCGAGAAAAACAATTCACTCTAACATTAAAACAAAATCTTGATAGTAAGTAGTTGGTTTTCAAAAACATTTTAGGTTAGTCTTCCATCAAACTTTTCATATCTAAAAACAAATTTGGTTCAAAGATCTATAAAATTTTCATATTAAACAGAGAATCTCAACCGCATTGGAATAACTGTCAGTATAGACAGTCACAGAATCAAATAACATTCAAATTACTCTCCGATTTAATTGACTATGGTTTTAAATTTCATATTGGTGGCATCAAATAATATGTGCTTTCTGGTGTCATTAAACATGTATTATTTAATGCCATTTAATTGAAAAGTATGGACTTTCCTTTATAAAAAAAAAAAAAAAAAAAAAACGGAAAAAAAACAAAACCCTACCTCTTGTGACTGGCAATGATTATCTAACATTTGACTTAATTTTTTGACTTTATTTGTACTGGTATTTTTTGCCATTTTGGTGTATTATTGAATTCTAAAAAAAAGATATAAAAAAAATATTCCCACTTCTCATTAGTGCTTTATTGATGTCCTTGTATTAAATATGTCTTTGTGATTTGTAACATTCACTATATTAGTATATTATGCGTGGTGTAAATATTTGTACTTTTGAATGTTCATTAAAAAGCAATATTTATGCAGTCAGTTAAAAGGGTTGAAAAATTAGCTGGACTTTCAGGGTGAAGTTTGAAATATGAATTGGCATTAGATGCTTTAATTTACATATACCACAAATCCTTAGTCATTATGTTTAAACAGTTCTCTTATACCACCCTTGGCAAATCATTTAATCTTTCTGTTGCATATTATATCCTTGCCAAATAGTAAAAATAATTTAAAATTTTAAAGTCTCACAATTTTGTTACACAAAGTTAGTATTTCATAAACAACCCAAAGGTGAAACATTTTACTAAATTGTTAAGCTTTAAGAACAATATGGCTACATCTGGTTGTTGATTGGCCATCAAAATAAAATTTTTACGTTTGTCCATCCGTCCATCTATACACAGCTAAATGGATTTTTTGTAGAACTTACTTGAGCCAGATTCACAGTTGGGTGCACTTCTTGTATATTATTGTCTATGGCATATCATTATATAAACCATATTCTAATACTAGTTCATTAATATCCTAATGCTAGGTCATTCATCCATCTCCATTCCACTGTTGTTCTTAAAGTGTCTTATAATATATATATTCCTTTTGTTTTAATGTGTATGTCTTTTGTTTTTTTAACCTGCATATTTATTCAAGTGTTGTGTTCATGATGCGATATATGTGAATCTCATTTGTGTTAATCTCACTCTTTTGCTTTGGAGATTGTCAAATAAAGTGGCAAACATAACCAACACCATACATGGCAATAGAAGAATTGTGCTAAATATTATGTGGGTTTTTAAAAATTATTCCTATAGTTGGTGTGAACTTTTAGAATAGATTTTAACTGTACAGCATTTTATCGGTTATTTGTTTCAGGGAGCTTTCTTTTAAAGTCAACTTGGCAGTTGTAATGCATTAACTCTGCGTCTTCAGTATCTAAAATCAAATAGTGTCCAACAGGCTACTTCTTTTTTCTTTTATATTTTATTTATCTATCCTAAATCTCTGCCTTTTCACAAGATCTGTGTTGCAATACATTATATATTTCAGTAAATTTGTATCATTAACCACAAGATGTATATTATATCAAAATACATTGCCTTGGTTTTGGTTGTTAAATTTGTTATTTTTAAATTATTATTATATAGGCAAAACTATTGTTAGTATTGTGCAATATTATTCAGTTTTGTTTTTGTTTTATCAATATTACTGTACATTTGGTTGTTGACACTAAAAATATAACGTGTTCTATGTGGGGAATTAAGAAACTTTAAATTTATTGATATCTATAAAGCAGTGTAATGCATACATATAGCACTTAATTATGTTGATTTTTAAAACTGATTTTTCAGTAAATTTGAAAACATCAAGATCTCTCTTCTTTTAAACAGGGTAATAGTATTGGAATGGATGGTTAATTTTAGCTTTCAATTTAAATGGTAAATGATACATGCATACAAAATTACTACTTTATGTTAAGGGTCCACATTGTTTGAAAACCACATTTTAACTGACTGTCCTGAATCTTTTTACAAGAGAATCTGTCCTGGAAACAGATGATTTTAGGTGATCTCCTCTCTTGTTGTGATGTATATGATCACCAAGTATATCCAAGCAATCTTCCCCGAGTGCAAATATGTTCAGAATGTGGAGCAGGTTTACACAATGAGAATCTTTCTCTTTTTTTGGCATATCTATTAACTTATTTTCTTTAGTTTCTTTAAAATATGTCTCTAGCATAACTATTCCTGGTGAACTAGAATATTTTTATTGTTAGTTTTTGTCGTGTTTGCTTAATTTATTATATACTATGTTATACTAATAGAATGCTTCATTTATTATCATTCATTTATACAGTATCCATAGTTCATAAATAAAGAAATCTTATCATAATTTAGCAATGTTTGTTTTGACTCATTTTTAAAGGTTTGAGTAGATGCTCATTATCACCATATATATATCGACCCAATCTCCCTGTTTTAAATAATATATTTTACACATGTCAGTGTAGTTCAAGTTAACAGTTAAACTTTATAAATATTATATATGTAGATTTAACTACTTTAATATTCTAATGATAAAGGTGTTTAAAATTTTAAATATTTAGAAGTTTTTACTTTATATAGTATTTTGTGTCTTGTTTTTGTGGAACACATAACTGAACTCTTTATATTGGGGACCGGCGTCGTGGCAGGCCATCGGTCTACAGGCTGGTAGGTACTGGGTTCGGATCCCAGTCGAGGCATGGGATTTTTAATCCAGATACCGACTCCAAACCCTGAGTGAGTGCTCCGCAAGGCTCAGTGGGTAGGTGTAAACCACTTGCACCGACCAGTGATCCATAACTGGTTCAACAAAGGCCATGGTTTGTGCTATGCCTGTGGGAAGCGCAAATAAAAGATCCCTTGCTGCCTGTCGTAAAAAGAGTAGCCTATGTGGCAACAGCGGGTTTCCTCTAAAAACAGTGTCAGAATGACCATATGTTTGACGTCCAATAGCCGATGATAAGATAAAAAATCAATGTGCTCTAGTGGCGTCGTTAAATAAAATAAACTTTACTTTTTTTACTTTATATGGGTTGGTGGTTCTACATTATTACAACCTGACAGTGATATTTTCCCAAAGACCACTATTTCTGGAATTTTTTAATTTACATAAATGCAAAATATAATAACCTTATTTCATTTCTCTGAGATAGAAAACAAACTCTATACCTATGTTGTAACAACAATGTTATTCAATAATAACAACATTAATTAGTCACTTCTGTGCCTAAGACCATATAAATATATTAAATAAATATGTTGTATTTTAACAAAACTGCAATATTTACATGATAGGAAATCTCACACATATTCATGCTAACAAAAGGTATTGGTTTACTCAAATCTGGTCTTATTTGTCACTATTTATAATGGATCTTTATAAATAAAAAGTGTCATAGATTCATGCACATTCGTATATCTTTCTTAATCTCCTACATGCATTTGTAAAAGTATATTCAAGAGTGATGGCAGCAGAATTGTCAATTATTCCTTTGAATCGGTTATTCCTCCTCCACTTATAGCAAATGTAGCTTCATTTTCAGGTAGGTCAGGACTGAAAAATAAATTGAAATTGTATATTAAATGTTTGATACCAGTTTTCATATCAAAATGTTCTAAGAAAAAACTAAAGTTTTATTCAGCAACAAGGATAACCGAAAACCGAGTACCTGTCATATATTTTTGCAATTCGGTTTTCACCTCTGCCCTTCCTTAGGGATATTCTGGTGGTAGAGGCATGTGCTAAGATGTGTCCTCCAATTGGCTTCTTTGGATCGGCTTGGAAACTAAAAAGTATTCCAAAATTAAATTTAATCTTTGGTGCAATTTGCAGTACCTGTACATGTACATGTAGGTATGAAGTAATAATTTAGTTCATTATAACTTTTAAGGTATGCACCTAACTTTTTAAAAACAATTAATTTTAATGCTGTTTGCAAATATGTAAATTATTAAACATTTTAAATAAAATTTGTGTCTCCAGAAAAATTGTTTTATTTAGTTAGGTGCTTAAGTGACTGACTGATGAAACCTATTTCAAATGGTAGCAAGTTTTATATCCTATTTATTACCGATAGTCAATAATTGTGTTTTAAACAATGAGACCCAGTGAAATCATCATCAGTTAAATTTTACGATAGTATGTGTGACATCAATGTTATGGTTTCTGTAGAAATTTACAATCTATAACTTGATATGTATCTTTAAAATTATTTTAAAACTTACGTCATACCAGCACCAGGATCGGCAGTCATTTGGTTTGTAACAAATACAGCCACATTATACTCTGCAAAATACTGTAATAGTTTTAACCATTCATATTGATTTTTTTTTTTTTTTTTTTCTTTTACAGATAATTTTGCTATTTTACTATAAAATCTCATATTATTAAATGGTCAAATTTAATAGCATAATACTAACTTACGATTGTCTACATTTCTTTAAAAGCTGTTTGGCTGTAACATGGGTTTCAGGTTACTGAAATATAAAATTTTAAGCAAGCCCAAAAAAAAATAAGTATTTTGCTAGCAAGCTAAAAAACTAAGTATTTTGCTAGTGTCTAGGATGTAATAACTACAAAGATATGTTATTCAAAAATTTACCTTCAGCAGTTTTTTGTAGTCTTGAGAGAAGTTGTGCTAGTTTTTGTTGACGATCTGCTAACTCTCCTCTCCCACAAAAGTCCACTCTAAACAATGCCATTATGGAGTCAACAATCTACAATAGGACATTTTATTTCTTATTAAATTATGACTGTATGGAACAGTATTATTCCAGTTATTAATTCAGTAGTGGGTAAGTGATTTTTCATCTCTTGTTGAATCATACCTTTATTCAGCGATATTTTTAGTGCTGCCCTTATAGAGTAAAAGAGCCCAGAGGGTTGAAAAACACTGAAGCTCGACTAATTTCCCAGAACCTTCCACATTCAGGCCTACCCATTAAAGTAATCAATTCGGTAAGGAGTCATCAAAAATAACCTTTGACATACCAATAATTTGAATACCCCAGGTTCTTCATAAAATTTTGCAGCAACATAGTCCATTAGTTCATACTGATGCTCACCTGTAAAAAAAAAAATTGGTTAACTATTGCCATATGTATTTCAGGAACAACTGCAATGAAACCTGTCTTAAACCAGACCCTGTCATAATGGGCAAAGTTTCATGATCGTGATTTTTCTAAATTTGACCCTCTAAACACTGGATCCTGTTTAAATCAGATAAACAGTAGGTCCCCGGGCGTGATCCGGTTTAGACAGGTTTCACTGTATATGGAGATGCATAAACTGTTAGATCTTTTAATATTAAACAATTCAAATGGTTATTATTCCTTTAATTGGAATTTGTGATGCAAATTTGGATGGTTCACAAAAATAATTTGTAAACCAAAGGACTGATATTTTACCATCTGGTGGTGATATGGTCAGATTTCATAAATATATATTTGGAAAGGCATATACATGTAGATACATTAGATATCTGGGATATGTTTTAGTTTATTTATATATTTAAAACAATAGTTTGTAGTTTTAGCATTCTGAAGGGATTATTCAGGGGTCAGTAGGTTTTAACACCACTAGATATTAAAGGAATTCATTTCGGCTGAGGTAAGGGTGAGGAATGCAGGGTATATTAAATATTTTGGTTACATTAAACAAACAATTTGTTTTCTAACATTTGTCCTAATATATACATGTATTATATAAATATGTTTCCTGGTGGTTTAAAAATGGTCACCACATGCAAATATCAATTTCAGACAAAATAATGATGCACAACAAATTACTAATTAGTGCTTGATACATAACTGATTAAAGATGATTATACCAATGTATCTTACTTGTATAAGCTCTTGCATAAAGCACATTGTCAAGGACTGCATTTTGATCCAAGTTAAATCTATCTGCAATACTTCTAAGTCTGTCAGGTCGACTGACTTGTTAAGAAACATACATACATGTACAATACATATATACCACTACTAAAGTCAAAATATATTTCAGTTACATTTTAGAAAACCTAAAAGTAAACCCCACATAGACACTGTCATAACACCTCCACAAATATACATACCGGTAACATTTTTAAAATTACATATACAAATTTTTAAGTTTTAAGTACTTGGATAAACAACTGATTGGGAGATTTAAAGTTACTGTAGTTATTTTAATTTCAGGTTTGCAGAAACTCTTATTATTACATGAAGGTGCGATAACTAACATTAATATTTTCTTTCTAACATTAAATAATTTGCACCTATCCTCAGCACATATTTGAAGAGAAAAAAGTATTATATATTTATAGACACCCTCCAACCAAATAAAAAATAATATCCAGTACCTCCCTCACCTGTGGAAAAAAAAAACCTTAAGCAAAACCCCCACCTCAAACTAACATATTTATCAAAATTAACTGCATGAATTTCCCAGGGATATTAAAGGTAGGGTCAACTCAAACAAGAGCCTTATGTGTTGGAAAGATGCATACCCGGACCACCAACACATACTGTCACTTTAACAAATGAAAAACGCGTAATTTTAGAGTTAATAAAAAAACATGATTATTCCTGCTAACTGGGGGCAGCCATTTTGTTTCGCTTTTTGTGATGTCCGGTGGTATAGCTTGGAGCGAAGTGACATCAGCTCCGTCCATCTCCTCTATGCACAGTGTAAACAAACGCTCTAATTTATGACAAGGCGCTTCGCTTTCATCAACCTGACTTGTAAAACAACATAAATGACTTGATAGTATAATAAACTATTTAACTAAATATATTTCAGGTTACATCAATAGAACGAAATGGAGTTATAGTATTTTTCTTTTTTTTTTAAATCCAAAGAAAACATGCATACTATTAGGCCTATTGGTAGGGCACGTTCGAGCAAAAACTACCACTCACGATACCCAAGTGATACTTTTCTTTTCTTTGGGACAACGTAATTGGTCAGTTTTGTGATTTTAGATGGGAAAGTCTACTTAATCAAGGGTTTTATAGAATTACTTACAGTAATAAAGCATGGCGGTTGGTAATGTCCATTACGATTTGAGGTGTATCTGTGCTGTTATCACACAATACCCTGTGATCTTCATAAAAGAGGCACATCTTTTTAGTGTGTCTAGACACAGTGTCTGGGGACCGTCTAAATATACACATGCCACTCAGGAACCACAGGTACAGGCCACGGAAAGAAAAGACCAATTACCAAGAAAACACTCCCAATTATTGTTTCAGTACGTGGGTTAATTATGTACGAAACATAATACAGTTATCTCAACACTTTGACAGTGGTGGTTTATTTTGTATTGAAAAATAATATATAATTGGTGTTGGCTTACTAGGATGGATATTATTACAGAACATTGTGAAGCATCCGCAAAAATCAGGTACGTTTTGTTTCTTCAGTTCGAAGACTAATTCCCGACGTGACAAGTTAGGTATTACGTAACCACCAGCTAGCCAGAGGGCATATTCACTGGGATGGTACAAAATGGCTGCGCCCGTTATATTTAATAGCCATCACATTTAACCGTTTTATTAATTAACTATATGATTATACTTGTTGATATTAAGCAATAATGTGCATTATATATCGTTGAATATGCATACCAGGCCAAATGCCTTAATTGTCCCCTCCTTTAAAGAAAAGAAATTTTGTTTCTCCAGTCAATACAAACCAATATTTCTTTTTGAATAATGATAAATTAGAGATCATACCAGGGCCAAATTTCACAAAACATTGTAAGCCTAATTTTGCACATAAATGTATACAACTCGACCACAATTCTTATTTCTACTATAGTACAACAAATATAGTTTGAAGTACACATATTTCATTTTCTTTTGTCCTTAAAATGCTCCATCTTCCATAATGATGTAATTTTCTGCGTGAAATAGATGTCAAACATATGTAAATGAATTATTGGTATAACTTCTCATTGCAGACGTTTTGTAAAATAGGCGGTTTGTAAAAAGGATACAATGTATTTTCTGTATCAATAAAAACAACTTTTCCTCCTGTATAACCATTAGCACCTGGAAGCTGTGCAGTAACTACAAAATAATAAAAACAAGTACACTTTAGTAAATTCAGAATGGTTATACATCCAGTAAATGTCCATTTTAGTGCAGTATAAAATGTAAATTTTAAAATCAATCAAGTCTATATATTGAACAGACCTACCTGTATAATTGGTTAAATAAAAACAGTTAAAAACACTGGAAGAATGGAAACAACTATGTAATAAATTTTATGTGTTTGTTTTAATAACACGTCCCTCTTGTAACATTTTGTAATGTTAAGACCACTATCCCACTAAAATTACGTCATCAATACACCCACACCACCCATATTCTCAGCTTTCCCCATCATAATTATTATCAGGTAATTTGACAAATACTATTGGATTTTCTTTGTATTGATAATGATAAAATGACTGATGGGTTTTTGTTGTTGTTTGTTTGGGGTTTTTTTTTTTGGGGGGTGGGGGGTTCAGTTATGTAGATAAGTTAGTAATAAGCCTCCATGTTAACAAACTACATGTATGTACAAAATAGAGAATCTACAGCATACTTTTATTAAAAGTTACAAGAGAACAACAAACTATCCCTCTAATTTCATGCAATAAAATCTTTGTTATAGAAGAATTTTAGGGATTAGGAATTCTTTTATCATTACTAGTTAATTCTATCCCTGTATCCTTGCACAATATATTATTTAATGACAGTTATACATCATTACACAATATATTATTTAATGACAGTTTATAAACAGACTTTTAAAAGCAAATAGTCATGCATGATTTTAATTACCACAAAGTGTATGTGACAGCTGTGTTTTTCCAGTCCGGAATTCTCCAAAAGCTTCAGTAATTGCCATCGACTCAATACCACCACGAAGCAATTTACTGTAAGAAAAAAAAAAAATTCTGCAATCTACCTGTATTATATACATTTACTCCCATTAAGCTTGTCCATTCAAAGAATAAATACCTAGTGGAATATTTGCCTAGTAATTAATTTTAAGAGAAATTAAAAGTTCTTTTATACCCATGTTAATAGATAATGTGGTTAAAAATTATGTCTCAAAATATCTGTGCACTTTATATTTGCATAAATATAATGCATTGTAGGTAACATTTTAAAAAAAAAGTATTGATGAAGAGGGTGTGGGTGGGTGAATAATTTAGTCTGATCTATATAATATTAAAACAGGGACAAGTTTTTGTTTGTGTTTTTAAATATATTTGACACAAAGCTGTTGTGGTTAGAAAAAATCTTTATGTACAAATAGGTTTATAATGTCATAAATTATTTGCAACATTTTGATGAATTCGGGAATTCATGATTCTGTAATCATATATTTTATGAAAATATTGCAATATTGCAATATTGCACGGTTAAGGTATGTCCATATTCATGTATGAAATTATTTTAGAAACTATAACAATAAACAGCTAAAACAATATTAATGATATACTCCAATTCTTGGCTTCCACTTGATACTTTAAAAACCATTTTTCTTTTATCTGCATATTCAAGAGCTGTCAAAAATCCAGGATCCTGTCAAAACAAAGAAGCATAAACAATGGTAATTTCAAAACAACTGGCATCATTATTACATTATTCAGGTAGAATTTAAGATATAATATACGGTACTAAATGTGAACTTAAAGCTGTAATCCCTAGGATATATATATATATATTTTTTTTTATTTAACAAAATAGAACCGATTCTCCAAATTCATTTAATTCCCATTACAGAACATTCTTTGATATCATTTTATTGTAATGATTATTATAATCATGGTGACTTAAAATATACATGTATTTTCCATTTTAATAGTTTTAACATTTATGTTTATACACACATTCAGTTTTCCAGCAGCTTCTTTGATCTTCTCCATTTTGGCTTCTGATATGCCTTTAATATTGCACAACTTTTTTCGTGTAGTCATTTGTATTCCCTACACACAAAAAAAAAAAAAAAAAATCAAACCATTGATCAACAAATATTAACATACAATCAATTATATTGTAAACGTTCATCAACATTTAAGCAATAAAATGTTGCATAAGTTATATAAAACTTGAGTTGATCGAGGATACAGTTTTGATCGTCGGGTGTTATTCTTTCTTACCTTTATTGTACATATTCCTGACTGCTTTAGTTTCTTAATGTCAGCTACATTCTGTAAGTAAATATACTATTTATTAACAAAGAATAAAAATTAGATCCCAATAGATTAACCATAAACTACTGTACATGTTTATCTTTTCTGTTTATATTTCCTTTAACATTTGGCATTAAGATTGTCTAGTGATATATTTATGATGACATAGAAAATTATTCAGTATTTATTGGGTGGGCTAAATAAAACAGTATTGTTAGGAATTTGGCTAATGTTTTTTGACAATGTTAAAAATTCAGGTGGGGTTTCTTTTGGTAAATTAAATAAATATTTATTAAAAATGTAATGTCTTGAATGAGCTTTCTTGAAAATGTATTTTGTCAAATTCAACAACAGTTTGTAAGCGATTAATGGCAATGAATATGTCAGAGAAGATATTTATTCCCTTCATAAATAATAACTTTTCCTCTTTTTAGATGATCATAATGTTCTTCATTTTTGTTAGTGACATTTTTCTGGTCTTGTTTAAAAAATGACCATGACATCTACATTTCTACCAAAAAACTCTTAAACCACATTCACTCTGTCCAAGACGTTTTTTTATTTATATCGGGCAAAAATAATGGTCATGTAATGAAAAATATTTCTCAGCAAAATAGTGAACATGTAGTCAAACCTGGCTATGAAATCAAAATTAACGCACACACCTTTCAAAAAATAAATTTTAAAAAAAAGAGTGAGGAAAAAATATAGCATTTATATGCATCTAGTTTTACCATAAAGTATGATAACTGCCTATATATATATATATATATATATATATATATACTGAGTATTTTTTTTATTATACTGGTATATGATCTAATTCAACATATTGCTGTACTTACAATGCCATGATTCTGGAGTTGGTCAATGTCAACAAATAATGATTCCTAAAACAAAAGTATGTGTTATTATAAACTGCAGTAAGCGAAACAAAAAGAAACTTAATTTTTATAAATACTTTTTTTCTAGACAATTATGAGTTTAGATATAAATTGCTGTTTTGATACATTTAGAGACTTCATTGAAGAAATTATAAAAACAAAGACTTCAGTAGTTTACTTGATTACAAATAGGTACTTGTGTGGAAATTATTCATTATTCTTAAATACATTTACTGAATCATAGGAATTTACCTCGTCATCATCATTCACTAAATCTTCTTCTACAACCTGATCTTCTGCCTCCATTGTAATTAAAACTGAAAGTAATTAAAACCTAACATAAATAGTCTAAACAAATTCATATATACTGTACATGTGTATATATATATATGTATACACACACAAATAAAACATTCAAAGTTTAATATTCAAAATTTTACCCCCTTAAATATTTAACTTTTTTATTATTTGCTTGTTTTTCAAAATGCACTGATTTTTAGTGCATCTATTTGAAGAGTTATTGAAAGTTATACACCAATTGTCATGTCATAAAGTTGAATTATATATATAGGTAAGTTAAAACTTTATAAAAACATTTTTTATTATGTTAACCTAGATAATATTTAATAGTTCAAAGGAAAATGCTGCATTCTCCTTATTGATTTCCAATTTTGTTTTTGTAAAATTATGTAAAAATGGCTGTTACTTTAATGAACTCAGGTGGCATGATTATTAGAAAATTAACCACCGACCACAGCATTGGATTTTGACATTAGAACTAACTAAAGATTAAAGTATGGTAAGCAAAATTGATTGATTATATTAATTGACACTACATTGGATAAAGTTTATAAGGTGCACTGGCATAGGAAGTGGGGGAGGGGGTATGTGCCCCCCACTTTGTAGCACCAGCAATGGTTATTATATATTTATACATGTCTTTATATATACATGTGTGTGTGTGTGTGTCCCCCCCCTGTCCCCCAACTTTTTGGCACCTTCCTACGCCAATGAAGTGACGGTAATTGCATCAGATGACTCCAGTGGCATTAGCTGGTTAATAACATGTAGGGGCCTATGGTAAGTTTAATGTTATGACTGGACTCAGGAATATTCAAACTAATGCTCTGTGGCATCAGATTTAGGAAAAAATGTGTATTTTAGACATGGTAGCAGGCTACCATTTGGTTGTCGACGATTTCCGAAGTATTACAGTCCTCTCTAGCCCTCCCCAACAACATATCAATAAGGGGAGGGCTAGTGATGACTAATGCGACAATGGCAAAAAAACAAACAAAAAAACAACATGCCACCCTTTCGTAATTTTTCAAGAAATATCCTGCATCTGCCCTTGGATCTTATATGTTTACTCTATAAGGCAGTTCATACAATATTTATATGCTGTTAAAAATAGTTATTGTTATCTATACACTGTATTTCTATGAACAATTTGCGAAAATGTGTTGTTCATCATATCTTTGGGTATTCTTGTTCAAATTAAATAATAAATATACGACCGAGACATTATATTCGTCTGCTATTTGAATATTATTTTATTAAGTTAAACATACAGATTTTTTAACAACTAGAAACATATTGATATAGGGATAGGCATATTGTTATTATTGACATTTTGACATTTGCATTGTGCCACCGACACTTTGAAGTTGTGATGTGTTCACTTTGTATCACTAAAAATATGAAAGCAATCTATAGTTTTAATCTATTTGTTAAAAACTGTTCATTTAATTATTATTAACTAAGTAATTACTTAATTTTACCAGCTTACATAATCACAAATTATCAATATAAGTCTCAGATCGGCCCATAAAATCGTACAGATTAATTTTGTCGTCTGCTGTAAATTTGATCACATGATACCGAGTGGGCTGTAAAATTTATCACGTGATAGCTGTTTTGGTAGGAGTGTAGTCTCGATCGCATTACATGTTTGTCTTATTTAGGTGCCACTAAAACTTTTAAAGCACTATCATAACTTGACAGTCGTTGGCATAAAACGTGGTGTAGATGGTTTTCTGCTGTCACCATGACATTTTCAGGGCCTTCGATAATTTTCTTGACATCTCTGTCAGCCATTCCTTTGTCATATTTTATGAACAAGATATCGCAAATGATTGACCAGCGGATGATTCTGGTGGCTGGTGTATGTTCATTGCTGTTTGTTACCATCATACCTTACCTGCACGTGAAATACAATCCACGAAAAACCGATTCATTTTTCTATGGTAAGAAGCATAGCACCTGTTTTTGAGAAACGGTTCGGAGAGAGAGAGAGAGAGAGAGAGAGAGAGAGAGAGAGAGAGAGAGAGAGAGAGGGGGGGGGGGGGGGGGGAGCGACGGGGGGGGGGGGGGGGGGGTAAGGCACTGGAGCATTTATAAAGTTGCTGGAATGCATTCTAAAAACTGTAATGTGCAGGGCCATAGCTAGCAGGGGGGAAAGGGGGTCAGTTGCCCTCTCCCCCCGAAAAAATTCCGGAAAGCATTATAGAAACTTAAAGCAAATTCTCTTCTTAACTGTTTAAGGAGTTTTAGACTATTAACTACTCAGTTGCCCCCCCTCAAACAAAAAATCCTAGCTACGGCCCTGATGTGATGTGATCATTCAGCATTGATTAATATTGGTACCATTGGTTTGATAGTTTGACATGCATATTAAAATCAATGCAATTAAAAGAATGTCGGGTATTAATACTAATTAAAATACACATGCAAAGTCACAGTATTGTCTCAACGCTCCATTATTTTTTAGTAATGAAGAGATGAAACCCTACTTAATTAACCAACCAAAATCACTGGTGTTAAACTCCATACTGACATATATTCACATAAAATTATTATTTAGTGGTGTATTTTAAGTAGGGGAATATCCTCGTAACTCGCCATTCCTGAAAAATAATGGGGACGAGGGCCGCTAGAGCCCCATTATTTTTCCGGAATGGAGAGTTACGAGGACATTCCTCTATACTTACTGGTACCATGTCTAGTTCATTTGATTACTTTTATAGTTTTTAGGTATTGTAACGCTGTACATTTTTCAGGAATGGAGAGTTACGAGGACATTCCCCTATACTTACTGGTACCGTGTCTAGTTCATTTGATTACTTTTATAGTTTTTAGGTATTGTAACGCTGTACATTTTTCAGGAATGGAGAGTTACGAGGACATTCCCCTATACTTACTGGTACCGTGTCTAGTTCATTTGATTACTTTTATAGTTTTTAGGTATTGTAACGCTGTACATTTTTCTTCCAGTTTTAAGTATTTTCACCTTCAGTTCGGTGATTGACTTAGTCATTGGTCTTGAAAATGACGGCCTGATTGAAAACTTTATGACGTTCTATCTGAAAGAGGGAGAACCATACCTTAAGACAGCTCATGGGACGATGATATGCTACTGGGATGGAGTGATACACTACGCTCTCTACCTGATGATCCTGGCTGCAATCAGCTGGGGGTATGACAAATAATTATATAACTTGTAATCAGCTAGAGTATGACATTAAGCCATCGGACTACAGGCTGGTAGGTACAGGGTTCGTAGCCCAGTGCCGGCTCCAACCCAGAGCAAGTTCTTAGGGGCTCAATGGGTAGGTGTAAGGCCACTACACCCTCTTCTCTCTCACTAACCAACTAACAACTAACCCACTGTACTGGACAGATAGCCCAGATAGCTGAGGTGTGTGCCCAGGACAGCATGCTTGAACCTTAATTGGATATAAGCATGAAAATAAGTTGCAATGAAAATGGGTATGACAAATAATTATATAACCTGCAATCAACTTGGGAGGCAGGTGACAAAGCGCTCACCTGATCAGCAGTCGGTATAGGATCGATCCCTGTCAGTGGGCCCACTGGATTATTTCTTGTTGCATCCAGTGCGCCATGACTGGTATATCAAAGGCCATGGTATGTGCTATCCTGTCTGTGGGATTGTGTAGTGGGTCTCTTTTCTCAAACTATATGTCAAAAATAAATTGACAGTGTGCCCTAGTGGTGTCGTTAAATAAAACAAACTTTTTGCAATCAACTGAGGGGTATGACGAATTATTATATAACTGCATGATTATGTGTCCGAATGTTTTGCCAGCTTCATAAAATTCAGAGCAGACTGGAACATTCATTGATTGGGGGGGGGGGGGCAGGGGGCAGGGGTTAATAATAGGAAATACAATTTTTATGATCTTGTGCACTCTTAAATATGTTTTTTATTTTGTTTTAGGTAATAACACTGCAATCTGTTTACTTGTAGCCAGAGTTACAGAGAAGTTGCTTTGTACTGGGTGGGGTCTCTCGCACACAGCATGCTGGTCCTCATGCCAGCAATACTAATGGGTAAGTCACATATAATTACATAACACCAAATACTGGCTCATTATTAACATTAATGTCAAGTATATTAAGGATTCAAACTTAAAAACACTTCTGAATCGATGGCAATTTTCAAATGTTTTTGCTGTCAGCAAAATACTTACCAATGAAAATATTAAACTTGCCTACTGCAGTTTTAAACCAGTAAATTATGCAACAAATATAAAAACCAAAATTATCCCTATAACCAATTGTACGAATTTTTATCCTGTGGCGAAAAACTGCCACCAGTAAAACCTCTGACATACAGCAATTCATATTGCAGGTGAGTATCGGGAAATGACTTTCAAGTCTTGTATAAGCACATAAAATGTTAGTAATTTGTTATAGTGGTTAAGCAGTTAACCTTCAATCTGGTAGGTACCATAATGATCAGACTAAGCCCACAGCTAAAGCTGATCGGGAAATGGCAAGTGTGTGGCACGGATAGCCACAAGAGACAAGCACCTGTCATGGTTGGAGAGACAAGGACCAGGAAGTAGAGGTGGACAGTGAAAGTTGTTGAAAGATAGGAGGAGTTGCCAGATTGGGAAGAAATGAGATGGAAGGAGAGAAAGAAAGGTGGGCAGTGGGATAATAAAAAAAAGAAAGATTTTGGCAGCAGTTTTCACTCAGAGGAAGTTTTAACAACTCAGTGGGGAGGTGTAAGGCCATTACACCAACTTATCTCTCCGTAATCACTAACATCTAACCATTAACCTACCATCTTGGACAGCCCAGATAGCCGAGGTGTGCCAAGGGCAATTAATGTCCTTGAACCTTTATTGGATATACACACATGAAAGTGAAGCTTAAACAAATAAAAAGTGATTCATAAATAAAGAGTATTGTTTGTTAGCATCTATATATGTTGTGTTGTCATTGCATCATAATTCAGTTGTTTTCACATATGTGCATCTATAAAAGTGTAAAGCACATTGTGACATGAATTAATTATGATGTGTGCATTAAATAAACAGATGCAGATCACTACATTGAATTAGGATAGGTTTCTATGAATCGTTGTGAATAATTTGATCGCTTGATCTAACCAGTTCAGAAAGTTTGTTTTGTTTAACGAAACCACTGGAGCATATTGATTTATTAATCATTGCCTATTAGATGTAAAAAATTTGGTAATTTTAACATATAATCTTAGAGAGGAAGCCCTGTACATAGTTCCATTAGTAGCAAGTGTTGTTTTATATGCACCATGCCACAGCCTTTGATTATCCCAGTCGTGGTGCACTGGCTGGAATGAGAAATAGCCCAATGGGCCCATCGACGAGGATCGACCCCAAACCGACCATGCATCAAGCAAGCGGTTTACCACTGAGCTACGTCCCGCCCTTAACCAGTTCAGATGCCAAAGCATATAAATATACATGTATGGTGCTAAAATCCAAAGATTTTTCTACCTATATTATAAATACAGTGAAACCTCTCCAAACCAGACATTCATGGGACCAAGTAAAAATCTACTTTTCAGGGTATTCAGTTTTCAGAGCTAGGTTCTGTTCGGTATTGATAGTTAAAGAAGGTCCAGTTTTTAGTGTTTTCACTACAGATATACATGTATTTGCATTTACCAGTTGTGGGGCCCCATGGGGTCAAGTGGACAGTTTTTAGTTTTCACTGTATATTTACACTTATCTGTTGCAGGGTCTCATGGGGTCAAATGGCCAGGTTTTAGTTTTCACTGTAGATTTACACTTATCTGTTGTGGGGCCTCATGGGGGGTCAAGTGGCCAGGTTTTAGTTTTCACTGTAGATTTACACTTATCTGTTGTGGGGCCTCATGGGGTCAAGTGGCCAGTTTTTTAGTTTTCACTGTAGATTTACACTTATCTGTTGTGGGGCCTCATGGGGTCAAGTCGCCAGTTTTTAGTTTTCACTGTATATTTACATGTATCTGTTGCAGGCTCTCATGGGGTCAAGTGGCCAGGGTTTAGTTTTCACTGTAGATTTATACTTATCGGTTGTGGGGCCTCATGGGGTCAAGTGGCCAGTTTTTAGTTTTCATTTCACTATATATTTACACTTATCTATTGTAGGGCCTCATGGAGTCAAGTGGCCAGTTTTGCTCAATATTCCATTCCTCATCATTCCATTTTTTGCTGGCGGAAAGTTTCTCAGGCAGAGACCCAGTGAGGAAGAGCACACAGAGGTTAGTTTGTAACAGTCATCAAGCACATGAACAGACATTTTAGCGGGGAGGGGAGGGGGCTTTAGACTGTGGTGAATGAAGTGTATAGAGGGATGAAGTTATGATTTCCTGAGAAATATACTGGAAAAAAGAGAGAAAATGTTCCATACCTGTCATTTGAGCAGGGGGTAGTAAAAGAAAAATTTGCTTAGGCAGGAGGGTGGATTTTGACCCCCGAAAAAACTCATGCCTGGTAATGTGTATTATTATTTTATGCCTGACCAGTTTACTGCAATGTTTTCTCTATGAATTCTTGTTTTAAATTAGAAATATTATTAGAAACATTGCATTCTGTCTCCTCCAGAAGATAAATTTTAGAACAGTCATGAATGTTGGAGAGCTCTGTTTTAGGTCTCTAATACAAGTTTTTCTTCTTCTTTGAATTCCACCTCATATCTTCTCCATCTGGCCGGTCCAATTTTTCAACTTCTTTTGCTGTCCACTTCCAGTCCTTGTCTCTTCAACAGCAACACCTGCCATTTCCCATCAACAATTGTGAATTAAACATGTTCATATTTACCATGTGTACAATATTCAAGTTAAATGGTTTTTTCATTTCAGCCATCAAAAATGATGAAACATCCGAGGATTTGGCGAAGACCTCTTGACCTGTTTCTCGTCCTATATTTTTTAGCAGCGTCATGTGTTGCCATTTTGAGGTTCACTGTGAGTGTGTCTTGTATTCTTGTGTTGTCATTACAAACATTTATGTGATTATTTAGCTATTAGAAGGGCTGGTATGTAGCCTACTGGTAGAGCACTCATCTGAAGTGCTATGGGTTATAGGATTGTGAAGTCATAAAAACATTGTAAGCTATGATGTCACTATGGTGTGTGCTACGTCATAGCCTACGAAGGTTTTACGATTTCGTAGTGCTAGGTTAGCTTCGAAAATCCCTGGTCAGGTTATTATCTCAATGAGTGCCCCATGACTGCTATGCAGGGCACAATCTTTCACATGAACCATTGTTCTCTTTGTGTATCAGTTACACTACTTCAAAAGAAATTATACAAACTGCCAGTTATGTGCATAGTTAACCGTTACATGTTAAAAAAATAATAAAAGTTGAAAACTTCATAAAAAATTAATGTAATTTTGAGGTCATTTATATATATATATTATTACGCAAATAAAAATCACATGAACAGACTTTTGGTGACTTAAGAATTATACGAACTGCCAGTCGTTTACATGGTTAACCGTTACATGTTCCAAAAATAATAAAAGTTGAAAACTTCATAAAATAATTAATGTAATTTTGAGGTCATTTATATATATATATTACTATGCAAATAAAAATCACATGAACAGACTTTTGGATATGTGTGTATCAAAGCTGTGGTAGGCTATGGATTGCTAGGCTACATGGCAGCAGATTGCTGAGATTTGGTCTCTCACTATCTAGACTATTAATTAAAATGTCGCAATAACTAATTGGTTATACAGTAGTTTAAAATATGCTGGAGTGTTGTTAAAATATTATTTCTATCTTTCCTGGTACGAGTAGCCTATGACTTGGCATTCCTTTCCTTGTGATTGTAGAACCAAGTGTGTGTACAGTTTGTGAATTTAGCAGGATTTCATGTTTCCAGGAATCCCAGATTTTGCATCTGAAGCAAAATGTTATGAAATGGAATCCCAAACTATCCATGTTACATCATTTTACATTTCAAGCAGAATCCTAAAACAAAATTTTCTTTTCAACATTACCTGTCCTCAACAAGTGCACCTCCTCCCCCCCCCCCCCCCCCCCCACACACACACACACAAGTGGTCTGGTCGGAACATCCCAACAGCCAATAGGATGGCCTAAAATTCTTCACTGTATACTCCCTGTAGTTCCGGTCATGTGACTTCAACTTCCTTCTTTTTGCTTTTGCTGTCTGGTTCGGACATGTTTTTTTTTGCTCTTTGGAGTCAAACTTTAGGGTTTTTCGTGATACTTTTATATTTTTATGGTGGATTCGTTTCCTCCATTGTCTTATTATGCTTGTCGCTATATTCTTTTGGCATATTACGCTTGTTTTTAAGTGTTATTTATTCCAAATTTCTTGTGTTTTGCTGGGTAACAATGCGTGGTCGCCACTTACAAAATGGCGTCCTTTGTTTACCACCTCTTTGCAGTTCATGGTTGTTTTTTCTTTCTATTTCACAGATTGAAAAACTATTCTAAATATCGGATGTTAGCTTATCCCGTGTCATACAAGCTTGTACTCAATGTAAGAAGTTCATGTCGGGTGACAACCCACACGACATCTGTCCTGGATGTTGTGTCCTGTGTCAGGATGAGACTCGATGTGACCGGTGTACTGGACTGTCAGCCCAGAAGTTTGCGGCCTACCTGAAGGCTATAGCTACTCACGCCAGAAAGACTGAGTCGGTTGCAGCCACGGGTTCCAGTGCGCCTTCAATCACTGAATCTGTTGCTGATGTACTGAAGACTTTGCTGCGAGCCATGCTGAAAGAGACTATGGCCTCCATTGAGGCCACCTCGTCAGAAGGGTGGATCCAGTGTCAGCGGTTTCCGGTCCAGGCCAGTCTGCTTCTGCGGTGCCGATAGATTGTCCAGTGATTTCCACCAAGTGGCCATTACCGAACGGACCGAGTCTTCCAAGAGGACCGAATCGTCCAAGCAGACCGAGTCATCTAAGCGGACCGAAGTATCCAAGTGAACCATTCATCCTGTGATCGTTCCAGGGATATCTGGTCACACCGTAGCCAGATCCATAGCCGCAGTCGTTCAATGGGTCCAGCAGTTCATCAACACTGTTCCTTGTTTGATACAGCTTCTAAGGCTTCCATGAGTACCCGACGGGACCGTCCACGGTCCGTATCTCCAGTTCTGGCCAGGACTACAGATCGTCTTGCTTGTGCTCGAGTCATGAGGGATTTCCCAGATGACGTCTCAGTGCCCACGGCAGTTGATGATACCGATGCAGCTGATCATATGACGATGAGGGACTGCCTTGCTGCAGTTTATGAGCTGCTTCCGTCGCTTCCACGTCCTCCTACACCTGCTTAGAAGGGACTGATACCCATGATAGCCGCCTGAAGACGTCCTGTGTTCCTTAGCGGCTGGAACATTTGTCTCGGAAGTTGCTGATATTCTTGATTGTGCTTTCCAGAACACTGCATCATTCGCAAGAGTATGTGGGTCATCGTTTCGACACTGATGCCAACCTGCAAACCACAGACTGCTGCAACTCACTCGACCTACGCCCGTCCCTCACTTCGATTCAGATCAGCGATTTTGACTTGACGCTTCCGGTGTGTCTTTATTGGCGAACCTGGGAGACTCTTTGCGGCGAGCAGTTCATCACGTCTATTTTGAAGAACGGATATCACCTGCAATTGTCTGTAGACCCTCCCTTGACGCTTACACCTCGAGAGAAGTTCCACTCGGCTGCACACATTCAGGTTCTTCAAGACTCTGTCAACAAATTACTGGAGAAGGGTGCCGTCTACAGAATTCCATTGGCAGACTTAACACCAGCCTTCTACTCGGACATCTTTCTCGTCTTGAAGAAAGATTCGAGGGACTTGCGGATGATCCACAACATGGCTTACTTCAACGACCATTACTTGGATCCTCCACCTGCCTTCAAGATGCTCACTGTTCGCAATGTGCTCACTGTGGTTCATCCAGAAGATTGGCTGACTTCCCTCGATCTGAAGGATGCTTATCATCCCGCATTCCACCGTTATCTGAGGTCCATCCATCAAGGCAGTCATTACGAATGGACAGTCCTGCCCTTTGGGATCTCCGTGGCTCCATGGCTGTTTACGAGAATTACAGATCCGGTGTCGCAGTTCCTTCACCACAGAGGTATCTGCTTTTACCCGTACCTGGACGATTGCCTGATGAAGTCTCGTTCCAAGACTCAGCTCTCGATCCATGTCAACTACGTCCTGAAGTTCCTTCTGTCTCTGGTGGATAATCAACTTAGAGAAGTCTCGGTTACATCCATCGCAGGACTTACAGTTCATCAGTGCCCATCTGCGACCAGATCTCGGCCTTGTTCAGGTTCCCGTCGATCGTTGGACGAATATACAGTTCATGATCACCAGAGCCTTGGTGTCTGAGATGTCTTTCCAAGAGTGGCCCATGCGTGTGCTGTAACCTCACCGTGGTGCAGGGGTGTAACATTCTCTTTGAGAATGGCCAATACAGCACAAATTGAAGTTTAGAGTAAAATTCGGTGTCCGTAAAATTCGGTGATATTTGTATTTGTATTTTTGCGCGGTTCTTTACACTGTTTTTGTTTGAACCTTGAATTTTTGTATTGATGTTGATCATCACTTTATTTATTTGCATTACCATAGTTTGACACCCAGTGGCCGATGTGTTTTTCGTGCTGGGGTGTCGTTAAACATTCATTCATTCATTCCAAGAGTGGCAGAGTCTTCTGGGTCTCTTAACATCAGCGTAAGACTTGACGCTCAGAGGTCAACTCCAGTTGTGCCGAATCCAGATGTTCCTGAATCCTTACATCCAGTTCAATGACTCACACTTGAAGATTGTCTGCCAGTCGACCTGCAGCCCAGTCTCTGTTGGTGGCAACGCTGATCGAACGTCTTAGACGGAGTCTCTTTGCGGCCCTTCCAAGCAACTCACCATCTCTTTGCAGATGCGTCTTTAGAAGGTTGGGGAGCTCATCTCAGCGACCAGACGCTGTCTGGGCTGTGGTCTCCAGAAAAAGCCGATCTACACATCAATCTACTGGAGATGTTAGCCGTTTACAACGCAAGTCCTCCACTGGCGTCCGAGGTTGATTGGAGCGTCCCTGATGGTAGCCACCGACAGTGTTTCCATGGCAGCTTACATCAGTCGACAGGGCAGTACACACTCCAGCAGTCTTCTGCAGATGATGTTTCGCCTGTACGACCTGGTGGACAGCATTCCACTGCAGATCCGTGCTCGACACATTCCGGGGGTATCCATTGTCTATCCCGTCCATCATCTCCGCAGTCAGCCGAATGGATGTTGCATCCAAAGGCCTTTCGATGGGTTTGCAACCAGCTTTGGACACCAAACATCGATTTGTTTGCCACACGGTTCAACCATCAGCTTACATCTACGTCCAGTCCCAGATCCAGACGCCTTAGATCTAGATGCCTTGGCCATCAGCTGGAATCAGATGGACGCTTACACATTTCCACCTCCAATCCTGCTGCCCAAGGTGTTGCTGAGATTTCAGCAGTTCCATTGTCCAATGTGGCCAACGAGAATGTGGTTTCCAGACCTAATCAGGCTCGCCGACCCACATCCTCTACCTCTACCAGATTGGGATCATCTGCTGTGGCATCCAACATCAAGGTTACACCATCCGCATCTTCGCTTGTTGCAGCTACACCCGTGGACATTATCACCAAGGGCTTGAAGAAGAAGGAGTTTTCTTCCATGACTTCTGCGGCTATTTTGTTGGCTCATTGTTCGTCTACTACTGCTGCATATAATGTCCGATGGCTGTGTTTCCACTGATGGTGCATCCGGCAGAAACTCCGACCTCAGACTATTCCTGTGCCTCGTCTTGCAGACTTCCTGATGTATCTTCGTATGTGTCTGAAGCTCATAGGGTCAACCATTGCCGGGTACGTGTCTGTGATTGCTACGGTTTGTGATCCAGCCACTACTGCGAAGCTGTCTACCATCCCTGAGATACATAAGATGATCAAGGGGTTTAAGCTGGAAGATCAAGTCCATCGCTTTCGTCCACCGAAGTGGGATTTGAATCTGGTCTTGCGGTCCTTGACGTCGACACCATATGAGCCTCTAGAAGAGTCATCCTTGGAAGCGTTAACATGGAAAACTGTCTTCTTGCTGGGTTTCGCTACAGCTGCATGGGTTTCCGAGCTTCATGCCTTAGATGTGGACCTGGTCCGGTTTCACCGTGAGCGCAGTTCCGTTACCTTGGGGCTCCTTATGAACTTCGTGGCCAAGAATCAGCTGCCTGATCAAGCTCCTTGATCCTACGTGGTTCAAGCCTTGTCATCCATTGTGGGTCCGGACAGTGTGGAAGATTTATCCTTGTGTCCGGTGAGAGCTTTGCATCACTACATAGAGAGATCTTGCTCGTTCCATCAATGCTGTTCGAGATTGTTCCTTTCCTGTCACCAAAGTCATCTGAAAGACATTACCAAGAATACTGTCTCTACTTGGATCCGGTCTACGATCCTGACTGCATAACCAGAAGGAAGGTTTGGCTGCACAGAGTTTGGTGAACACTAGCCGTCCTCGTCATCTTTGAGCTGCTGTTGACTTCTAGACTGCACACCGAGATGTCTATCGAATCAACAGGTGAGGACTTGCTAAGACTTTTGTTCTTTTAACATGCACTGGTGCTGGAACTTTTGTCTGGATAACATTTGCCTTGCACTGCACTTGGCCATATGTTTCCTAACTGGACTAACTTTTCTTTGGTGTACTGGACAGAAAACACCCAGGGGATTGTTCAGTTCAGTGTTCTGATGGATGCATCCATACTATGTTGTTGCTTTTTTTTACTAACACTCCAATACGTTGGGAGGTTACCTAATACCTGCATCCCTAGTGGTTCCGTCTTTCCACTCGTGTTCCATGTGTTTTTAGGGATCGTCCTTGCCACTACTGACGGATGCCGCCTTTTCTGGTCATTGTTACTAACATCACCTGCATGCTGAATGCTGTACATGTTGAGGACAGGTAATGTTGAAAAGAAATGAAGAAAACTTGGAGTGTTTTCTCTTTTATAGATACATTACCTGTCCACAAGGATTTATTCCCGCCCTCCCCTCCCCTCTTCCTGTTCTCCGTTGATGCGCTCATGGAAAAAGTAGGAAGTTGAAGTCACATGACCGGAACAACAGGGAGCATACAGTGAAGAATTTTAGGCCATCCCATTGGCTGTTGGGATGTTCGGACCAGACCACTTGTGGTGGGGGGGGGGGGGGGGGGGGGGTGCACTTGTTGAGGACAGGTAATGTATCTATAATAGAGAAAACACTCCAAGTTTTCTCCATTCCTAAATTCAGTGCATCTTGTTAATTTGTCTACTCATGACCCTATTTTTTTCTGCTGAGTTTAGGGTTGATCCACAATTAAATTACAGATGGAGGGATATAACAATTCATTTCAATATTCACCAGCTTCAAACTTAAACTTTATTTAAACCAGGTATGCATAAAGACAAATTGTAGCAGACATATAAGACATAAAATGATAATTATGACATCTTCCCCATGTGACCAATCATGGAACAACCATTAATACAGTTTATTAATGTGTCTTAATGTTCCTGAATCCATGATCTTTACATGTATATCACTTGATTTAATTTCAGGCCGCGTTTGGAGGTAAGGTTGAGTTAGCTGAGCGGTATGCTCAGAAGTACGAGCCGTATCTGATGGAGAGCAGCAAATACGCGGCTGCCCAGATGGCCGTCTACCTCTTCTTCTTCCTGCCATACTATGCGGGAAGCATCTATGCCCTCATCTTCCCCGGCGAGAGCTGGATGAGCGACTGGTCGTTGATTCATGCTGGAGCAGCGGCACAGGTCAGATAATCTCATTACAGGCACATAGGCAGAGTTTCAGTGGAAAGGCAGGGATGGGTTTAGGTGGGGGCTGAAGGGGATCAGGCTCCCCTATTTGTGATGTGTTAATTAATTTTGCTTTTGTATTTATAAGGTCGGGAGTCTTGTAGATCAAAGCCACAAAATCTTATTAATTAATATTTTGCTCCCAGCTTGATAAAAAATCCTGGGAGGGGTGTATGATGGCAGTAAAAACAATGAAGAATGAATCTTTTTGTGAAAATGTTAACAAGGTGTGTTTTATAAAGTTTTTTTGTCCCATGGGGATGTATAAGCACTCTCCATATATCCATTCTCTCTGACCCAAAGTATAGGTCTGTATTCAAATAAAATTCATCAGCTGTGGCATACCGCTTGATTCAGGTAACGACCAAAATTTTGTTCGTAGTAAACCAGCCCATCATTTTATTAGCAGGCCAGTCAGTAATAGCATTTTATTGGGTCCTTTTATAAAAAAAAATCTTTTCATTATTATGGTTGACATACAAGGAATTTATAGCCATTTTTATGAGTTTGTCGTGTTCAACAGCATTATTGCTCTAAAGATTGGCCTAATCAATAAATGTTTCAACAGGTTTTTATTATTTTATTATTTTATCTCTGTTTACACTAGGGCTGTTCCAGGATTGATTGTGTGGGAGACGGGTTTGTTTGTTTTGTTTAACGACACCACTAGAACACATTGATTTATTAATCATCGACTATTGGATGTCAAACATTTGGTAATTTTGATACTTTTGAATTATAGTCTTAGAGGAAACCTACTACATTTTTTATATTATCAGTGAGGAATGTTTTATATGCCCCTTCCCAATGATAGGACAGCACTTACCATGGTGTTTGATATACCAGTTGTGGTGCAGGGAGATGGGTGTCACTGAAATTATTATTTTGTATCTGGTGGGTCTGCTACAAATTTTGTTCTTCATGTATGAATACAGGATTTACATAAAATTAATTTTTTGGATGACAGAGTATACAGAAAAATGTTACCTCCTGCCTCCCTCATAAATAATGAAACAGTCCTTAGTGTACCTGACCGGCCTCAGTGGTGTAATGGTTAAGCCATCAGCTGTGAGGCTGATAGGTAATGGGTTCACATCCTAGTACCGGCTCCCAACCAGAATTAAAGTTAAAGTTTGTTTTGTTTAACAACACCACTAGAGCACATTGATTTATTAATCATCGGCTGTTGGATGTCAGACATTTGGTAATTTGAGGACGGTTAATTTTAATATTTATCAATGGAAAAGCACTTTTAAAAAAAAAATCAAAAAAGATTTTTGTTAATAACATCACTAGAACAGACTGATATATCAGCTATTGGATGTCAAACATTTGGTAATTCTGACAGTCTTAGAGAAGAAACCCCCTACATTTTTCCATTAGTAACAAGGGATCTTTTATATGCACCATCCCACAGACAGGATGGCACATAACACAGCCTTTGATATATCAGTTGTGGTGCACTGGCTGAAACGAGAAATAGCCCAATGGGCCCACGGATGGGAATTGATCCCAAACTGACTGCGCATCCCAACCAGAGAAGATTTTAACTGCTCAGTGGAAAGCTGTAAGGCCACAACTTATCTCTTACAAACAACGAACCGCTAACCCGCTGCCCTGGACAGACAAGCCAAATAGCCAAGTTGTGTGCCCAGGACAGCATGCTTGAACCTCTATCATGATGAAATAAAGAAGAAAATAAATTGAAATGAAATGAAAATGAAAGTGTACCTGAAATTAATCATTTACATAGCTAATCACCTGTGATTAATTTCTTTTATTGTTTTACTTCCAGGCTCAGTTTTCACACATGGGCTCATCGGTACACTACAGGACACCCTATGTACACCGGGTCCCACAGAACATGAAAGCCAGGGCGGTGTTCTGGGTGGTGAATGTCCTGCTGTTCGCAGTGCCCCAGCTGATGGCGTACAGGTGTACGAATGAGCCGTCGTTTTTCCAGAAAGCCAACAAGACAGTGGTCATTTCAGAAGAGTCGGAGAAGAACAGAAAAAAGAAATAAAAGCTCATGGTTGTAACATGATGTAACCAGGCCTGTAGGAACAATATCTAAATGGAGGGGCAACAATTTCCACCGGGGGTGCTGACAACAGCCAGATTTTTATCTTTATTTATATAAAGTAGGACCAGAAATGTACATTTTCATCCTCAAGTGGAGGGAGGGAAGGCACGGGCTCCACACCCCCACCACCCCCCAGTCCTGTGGGCCTGGCTACTGTAATTCATCATTAGAAGAATATATACTTTCTCAAGTTGGATCACATAAGGGACCATACAAAAGTTATTTAATAACAGAGGTTGTCTGTGTGTTTGTATGTGAAGGAAGGAAGGAAATGTTTTACTTACTTTTTTATTTACGGTTATATAGCGTCGGACATATGGTTAAGGACCACATATACTAGTATATTGAGAGAGAAAACCCGCTATCGCCACTTCATGGGCTACTCTTTTCGATTAGCAGCAAGGGATCTTTTATTTGCACCATCCCATAGACAGGATAGCACATACCATGGCCTTTGATGTACCAGTCATGGTGCACTGGCCGGAACGAGAAATAGCCCAATGGGCCCACTGACAGGGATCGATCCCAAACCGACCGTGCAGCAAGTGAGTGCTTTACCACTGGGCTACGTCCCCCACTGTTTGTATGTGAATACTTAAAAGTTGTAATGAAAAGGAGGATATATTCTCTTGTACAACTGTGACACCACCGAGATTGTATTTTGCTCCAAAAGCTCAAAGGACTATTTTTTATTGGTTTGAAAATATGTCGGAAATTTATTAGTCCTCTACTGATTGAACCAAAGGGGACGATAGGTTTCGTCTCACTCCATTTTGTCTGTCTGTCCATCCGTCCCACATGTAGTTTTCATACTTTTTGGGGGGCAATGCCTCAAGATATTGAGCTGGAATTTTGTGTATATCTTTATTATATATAAATGTATATACATGTAGCCTATGTATAGATCAAGTTTGACTTGTCAAGATTGACTAATTTTTGATACAGTTATGTCTCTTAAACTTAGGAGATCTGAAGGTTTGTTGGGCCCAGTAAGGGACATGTATTAGCAGGACTTCCAGAATGCTTGATTATATTGAAATCTAAAGAATTTATTAACCACCGAACAATTGACTGGATAATCTGTTTTATGGAGTAAAGACAAGATCAAGACATTTGTTACAATCTCATGAGTGTCTGTGCAGGTTCAGGTGTTTTACTAAATGTATTCCTCTTAAGTTGATTCAAAGGCCAGTAATAGAAGAATCTATGCTTAGTATAAAACATTTAAAGTCTGGACTTCAATTTTTGCCAGGTATGGAGACTTTAATGTCTGGGCAAGTTCATATTGAGAGGAAACCTGCTACATTTGTCCATTAGCAAGGGATACTTTGTGTGCACTTAACAACAGACAGGACAGCACATACCATGGCCTTTGATATACCAGTCGTGGAGCACTGCTTGTGGTATGGGGGATGAGTACATTGACTAGAGAAAACTATATAAAATATATCTATTCTGAAGCATGAACTAATAATAATGTGAGCCATTTTATATAATTTGCCATTTTTGTCTGTTTTTAAACAGAATATGTTGTCAGTATTACATGTATGATTATTTAGTCTTTTTACATTAATCAAACCCAGCGTTTATTCAGCTGATATTTAATCACGTTCCATAACAAACACTGTAAGGCAGTTCTTGAAAGGTGAAAAGAGAACAGGTTTTGTAGAATTTCAGTTTACTTTTAAAAGCCAGCTCTCAACACTTGACACCTATACAGTTTTGTGTTTCCAGGAACACGATTATCTAGAAAAAGGGCCAACCTTATTTTTGTTTCAATGTAGTAAGTGAAAAAGAGTACATCAGGGCCGTAGCTAGCATGGGGGCAAGAAAAAAAATCGGAAAGCATTATACAAACTTAAAAACAAGGAGTTTTAGACTATTAATTACTCAGATGACCCCCTCCCCCAAACAAACAATCCTAACTACGGCCCTGTACATACATACTATTTCATCTGGACTAGGGGTGAATGTAGTTTTTAAAAAACAGAAAGGGGGGCGGGGGAGAACTACCCTACCAGGTCTCAGTTCGGTTGTCATTTTAAAAAAATGATACCAGATATGTTGCTTCACATGACTGTGCCTTTAATATTAAGCTTCGTTGTAACCAAAAGTTTTTTGTCTATAATAAAATATTGAATATAATTATATAAAAACAAATGTACATATGTAAAAATACCTATTATTACTCATGTGGTTAAAAATATCTTGGTTCATATCAAAGTGATATATCCCATGTGGGACGTAACACTTCGTGACGTCATCGATTGGTGCACTTCAACCTTACAGGAACGTCAACCAAACGAGTTGAGCGATATAAATTAAGATCGATTATGGGTAATAAATAGGATATTAAACTCGCTATATAGGGTGGCAAACGAATCACTACGCATTTTTAAATGGAATACAACACTTTTTGCGGGTAGAATCATAGAAATACCTGGTAAAAAGGCCTCAGGTTAGCATATTTTCACCGAATATCTATTGTTTTGTCTGAATTTGAGGATTTGTTCTAGCACTAGGGGGGGGGGGGGGGGGGCATGGTGTGTATTAAACAATGTATTGAGATGTTACATTTCTTATATATATATATGTGTGTGTGTGTGTGTGTGTGTGTGTGTGTGTGTGTAATTTAGGCCTCAAGCTTGTTTTTAAAATCGAAAATTATTTTAACTGCAACCAATAAAAAAAGTTTTTTTAAATATTAAATTGTTTTTTAAGTTTTATGTTGACGAGGTACTCGTATCGGGTTATGGCCCGGGAAATAAATAAACTTGTATAAATGGTCCTAGAATCTTTCTGCTTATACACACATTTCTGCTTGGCAGTTAGAGAAGAAAGGAGTAGTATACAGGCCTGTATAGAGTCATGACCTACTTTCCCGTGATCACGTGACCTTGGTAGGAGACAATGGGCTTTTGTGTAGGAAACAATGACCTTTGTATGGGGGGGGGGGGGTGCAGGTGTATGACCTTGGTAGGAAAACAATGGCTTTTGTGTAGGAGACAATGACACAATGGCTTTTGTGTAGGAAACAATGGCCTTTGTATAGGGAGGGCAGGTGTCTGACCTGGGTAGGAAAACAATGGCCTTTGTATAGGGGGGTGCAGGTGTATGACCTTGGTAGGAAACAATGGCCTTTGTGTAGGAAACAATGGCCTTTGTATAGGTGGAGTGCAGGTGTATGGCCTCGGTAGGAAACAATGGCCATTGTGTAGAAGACAATGGCACAATGGCCTTTGTATAGGAAACAATGACACAATGGCTTTTGTGTAGGAAACAATGGCATTTGTATAGGGAGGTGCAAGTGTCTGACCTGGGTAGGAAAACAATGGCCTTTGTGTAGGAAACAATGGTCTGGGTGCAGGTGTGCGATCATGGTGTATTCAATTCAATGTATTGCATATTACCAAACAAACTGGTGTCAGCAAACAAATAAAAGCAAAAGAAAAACATACAGCACCATTAACAACAACAATTAATAATAACACTATGTACAGGCCAGGTGTAAGTGACGTTGGATTTGGCTTCATTGTATAACGTCTATTGTGTAGTTTTTTTGTATTCACAGTGGACATACACGTGGATGTTTTTTCACAGTGTTTTATTCTAGGCACCCAAAATAATAGCCGTTAAAATATGTCTCGTGGGGAAGGACTGTAACTGTTTGCTGACTGTTTGGTCTAAAGTGAGGCTTTCATGTCGCCAGACAAAATGCGTGTGTGATGATTTTCATTCATTTGTATTTCTTTAGCACATTGTCGACGTTTTCTTTGTTGCCGTCATTCAGCCATTCATTCATTCGCTTTATAATAGAGGAGTACTTTATGAGACCTCTTCATCAGCCCTCATACAAAGGCATTTTATTACACCTCTCCGAGTGTTTATGAAACCAGGTGAACTGCAAAAGACATACCGACGCGTGCCCGTCTTAAGTAGCAGAATAAATTTGTTATGGTATGCCCACTGACCGTCAAAGTTTGTTTGTGTTTAGCGACATCACTAGAGTACATTGATTTATGAATCATCGGTTATTGGATGAAAAACATAATTTTGACAGTTTTAGAGAGGAAACCCGCTACATTTTTTCCATGAGTAGCAAGGGATCTTTTATATACACAATCTCATACCCCTTATGGGGCCAGTATTTCATAATTAAATACAAACGTTTTGTGCATGCGTGCGTGTGTGTGTGTGTGAAACACTCCCAGCCCATTGCTATGAAGAAAGAACGCGTGACTGCAACTCAACGCTCCAACCTAACCTATGCTCTTTTAACTACATTTTAAACACGAGTATTTCCCAAGAGTACAAGCCTTTAGAGACAACCAGTGTATTATGTCTGGTATATCAAAGGCCGTGGTATGTGCTGTCCTGTACACACAACTCTTGCTACTATAAAGTAGCGGCAGAAATATTCAATCACAAATCTAGTTATAGAGTATAATACACAAAAAACAAACGCAATGGTTTGAGAGAGAGAGAGAGAGAGAGAGAGAGAGAGAGAGAGAGAGAGAGAGAGAGAGAGAGAGGAGAGAGAGGGAAGGAGGGAGATGTCACACGTGATTAATCCATTAGTGTAAGTCGGGGACACGCGCGCCGCCATGGGTTTAACAAGTAATACGTGTTAACCAAAGGGAAACAGCTGCATTTTTAAACAGAAAATTTCTCCAGAGCACTAGCCTTCGTACAGGACTTTTTAATTACCAAATGGGTAAATACAGTGATCGATCTAGCATCGATCCCCATCGATGGCCAAATAGTCTATAGCCAACCAGTGCATTATGTCTGGTATATCAAAGGCAGTGGTATGTGCTGTCCTGTACATACAGCTCTTGCTACTATAAAGTAGCGGGGTAGAAATATCCAATCACAAATCTAGTCATAGAGTAAAAAACACAAAAAAACGCAATGGGTTTTTCATTTTTTATTTCTAAATTACAATCACTATAGACAACTACACATGCAATGGACACACATTGGGTTACATCGAGAGGCCTTAAGGGTGACACGTGAATAATATGAGTGTTCATTTCTCTTCATCTTCGTCGTCCTCCTCATCGTCGGTATCGTCGTCGTCTTGTTCGTCCAAATATTCGCCAATCCATGAACGATACTGATTTAATTTAGAACGAATCTGAGGTCTGAGATCTCTGTCTGGATTCACAAACTGTAGAATTTTTCTCGTGTTGGGGCCTTTGTCAAAGTAATGCATATACGTCAGAAAGCGAGAGTACGTGTCTTTAAATAACTTCCATTGCAGTGTCTTCATGTTTCTTTCGATGGCATCTTGGGACATGTTTTTTTCTTCGTAGCGTTTCCTCTTGCTTTCGAAATAGTCACGATTGATGTCGAATTCACGCTCGATCATCAGACGTACGCCTTCGTTTTCCAGATCGGACGACGGCTCTTCATTTCCCTCCTCGCACGTTTTCACGTGTCGCTGCAAGTCACTCCCGTCTTTAAAGACCAGACCGCACGTATCGCAAGACTGCATCCTCTTGACCTTTTTCAGATAGGGCTCTACCTCATCTTCTTCTTCGTCATCGTCACTTTCGTAGGCGGGTATGCCTGGTAGTTTTCTCTTGAATGCGTTTCTTTGCATGATTTGCACGTAGAGCTCTTTCTCCGACGGTGGTTGAAACTCTTCTGAGACATTCGCCGTTACGCTCGTGCTTTTATACCATTCGGACGGCCCCGTCTCTAAACCATTAGGTCGAAGGCGCCAATGTTCGGGCGTGGTCGGTTTCAAGTCCACCAAGAGATGTCCGTAGGGCCTGTGGGTAGCTTCCTCAAACCGCTGCATGAAATGACGAGTATTTCCAGGATACATCTGCTGTGCCAAGGTTAGGACTTGCTGCTTGTCGATGGGGTTGTTGAACAGTGCCAGGTAATGACAGTTTCTTCTTTGTGTCGGGTCCTTGCTGTTATAGAGGTTCTGGTTGATGGCAATCACAGAGAGGTTTCTGTGGTGACTTCCTTCCGTGAACAGATCGGTGATGCGAGGGTCTTTTCCAGCTGTAGACATCAGGTCGTCCAACACGATGAGATTTCTGACTCCTGGATCTAAATAACGATCCTTTTCCAAATTCGCAGGTATACCTTGAACAAATTTTACTCGAGCAACCATTTTGATCGTATCATAGAGAGGTTGCCATCGTTTGTAGAGCCAGATGATGCGCTGAGGAGGCGGGTGGATTTTACCATCCCTTAGCAGTTTGTACAACAAAAATGTTTTTCCACACGACGTGGGTCCCGACACGATCATGGTGAACGGATGTAACAATCTTAGGGGCTGCTGCTGCAGCGGAGCAGGAGCTATAGGAGCCCTATGAGCAGGAGCTATAGGAGCCCTATGAGCAGGAGCTATAGGAGCCAGAGCAGGAGCTATAGGAGCCAGAGGAGCAGGAGCTATATGAGCCCTAGGAGCAGGAGCTATAGGAGCTATATGAGCCCTAGGAGCCGGAACAGGAGCTATACGAGCTAGAGGAGCCGGAGCAGGAGCTAGAGGAGCCAGAGGAGCTATAGGAGCCGGAGCAGGAGCTATAGGAGCCAGAGGAGCTATAGGAGCCAGAGGAGCTATAGGAGCCGGAGCAGGAGCTATACGAGCTAGAGGAGCCGGAGCAGGAGCTATAGGAGCCAGAGGAGCTATATGAGCCCTAGGAGCCGGAGCTATAGGAGCCAGAGGAGCAGGAGCCGGAGCAGGAGCTATAGCAGCCATAGGAGCCTGGAGTTGAGCTGAATGGAAGGTCTTCCAATGACGTAGCATATTTGATGGTTTTGAAAAAGTCTTTGGACATACGGGACACGATCTTTTGTTCATGACATGTTCCGGAATAAACCAATTCTGATTCATGATGTTGACTATTGAAGTGTTCGACGTGAACTGACGATGTTGAAACTGCCATGCCCCCTTTTATAGTCTTCTCAAAAATGCTTGTGCCGTTTTTGCCCAGTCTGCTCTCGTCGTTTCTGTTCCACGCCACTCTCTTGACGTTTCCGTTTCTGCTCGGCCTTGGCTTGCTCTACCACCTGCTGCGTTGGGGAGACCATGACGACTTTGGGTGCCGTGGGCTTCTTCTGTTCCTCTTTTTCTTTTTTCCATGTAGGGTCATACAGTTCTAGACATCGATCTACACTGTACATCATCTGACTTTTCCCACCACGTTGCACTGGAAAATGAGGTTGAAGTTTACCTTCTGCTTGCAACTTGTAGAAACGGGTCCACTTATCCACGTCGGGTACATATAACTTGTACTGGTCTGACATGTTGCTCCTCTGAAGGTTTTACCTCAAATGACGATGTTAACCATTACCCTTTTATTTATACTCTCTACAATTTCACGCATGCACACAAAGATTAAATTTTGAGTGGTACGTATGACCCATCCCCCATCCCAAATCATAGCTCGTGCACGGCTCATGGCCACTCCCGGGACCACACTTAGGGCCTCACACAGGGCCACACTCAGGGCCACTCAGGGCCATACTCAGGGTCACAGGTCCACACACACGCACACACACACACACACGCACGCACACACACACACACACACACACACAGGGTCACCCTTAAATTAATAACAAACAAAACGTGTTATTCACGAGTTTATTTTACAAAACGAAAAGTATCACACTCATGCAATACGTGTTTAATGTCTGAACACGTTATTCACATAGGGACATCTCGGGGACAGTCTGTAATGTTCCATCACTGGATCGTCCATTCTCTGCCATCGGTAGACGCGTAGTCCACAGCAGTAACAGACAACGGCATCATGGTCTCCCGTGTAGAAGAAACCGGCCTCGGCGAGCTCCCTCGGTTTCTGGCGTAACTGTAAGGGCCACCACCCAAATGTCTGCATTCGTGTATAGAATCCTCTCATTTCGGGTCGATGACAGAACAAGTAATGTCTCGAAAGGCCATCCCATCCGTCATCGGCGTCGTAGGCATCATCATCGTAGGGAGCAGCATCCGTTTTATATTCTCGAGCAGCATCCGTCTGATCCATGGGTTCTTCGTCCACGATTTCGACGGATTCACCGATATCCATGGGGTCTTCATCCACAATTTCACCGGGTTCACGTGCAGCGTCCGTTTGATCTGTGTCATTTTCTTCAGGTTTGGTAGTCACTCTTTTGATTGTATGTCTTTCTGAACATTTGCAGACCAAGACGTCGTCCTCGTCGCTACTGCTGCTGCTACTAACACTGATCGAATATCCCGATGCCATTTTCTTCGTTCCAGATAGAGTGCAACAAGACACAAGAATGTCAGAATCATAAAACACGTCTGTTCTCTAGCACAGTCATAAAGCAAATGAAGTGTAAACTATAAATCCATTCTTTTATACCTTCGATTTCACCCAAAACAAAATGTTTGTCACACTCGTTCACCACTGGTGACACTCGTTAGGGTTGCAGAAATTACACTGAAGAAATCCCATCTGGTTTTGATGGTCGTCTTGCATGGTGCAGGGCACAATCGAGTTCAGCTCTGGTACAAAATCACACATGACTGTGAAACAGCCTTTCAGTTTCTCCCATTGTTGTAGAGAAAGGAATATTCCTTTCTTCGAAGGTTTGACAGATTTCGTTTCATCACACCACCACCACTGACGCAGGTCCACCCCAGTAAAGTTCTTGTCCATACTAGCATGAACATTGGCTCCAAGGTGTTTGACCAATGTTTCATCCTTCCCTTGTTTCAAGGCTGAAATCGTTTCGTCTATCTGATTCTTACATCCACACAGTTCAATCCACTGCTTTAGATTTAGAGCGATACCTCGTTTGGTGGGGAATGTTTTCCCCTTATCACTGTCGAATTTCCGGATATGTATCAAAAGTTCTTGCTTCCATGGTTGGGCCATAACGTATACATTTTGTCCAATTTCTAGTTGGCATCGCGATCTTTCACCCTGTTCAGGGCATTGAGTAGTACTTGATGAATGTCCCGATGCCATTTTCTTCTTTCAAAATAAAAAAAAAGCAACAAAACACAAAAATGTGAATATCAACAACCTCTAAAACAAAACTAGACGTAGATCTTGTCTGTGGACTTTTCGGCGAACGAATGACAATGAAGCCAAAAGCACCCTTTTTATACCCGAGGGAGGTACCCCCAGCTCAGTCCAAGGACGCACACCTGTACCCAGGCCATTGTCTCATACACAAAGACCATTGTTTCCTACACAAAGGCCATTGTACCATTGTTTCCTACACAAAGGCCATTGTTTTCCTACCCAGGTCAGACACCTGCACCTCCCTATACAAAGGCCACTGTTTCCTACACAAAAGCCCATTGTCTCCTACCAAGGTCAGACACCTGCACCCCCCTATACAAAGGCCATTGTTTCCTACACAAAAGCCCATTGTCTCCTACCAAGGTCACGTGATCACGGGAAAGTAGGTCAATCATGGCACCATACAGGCCTGTATACTACTGAAAGGAAGGGAATTTTTTATTTAACGATGCACTCAACACATTTTATTTACGGTTATATGGCGTCAGACATATGGTTATGGCCCACACATATATTGAGAGAGGAAACCTGCTGTCGCCACTTCACGGGCTACTCTTTTTCGATTATCAACAAGGGATCTTTTATATACACCATCCCACAGACAGAATAGAACATACAACGGCCTTTGTTACACCAGTTGTGGAGCACTGGCTGGAACGAGGAGTTGGCATTTGGGAGCCCATTAGTTTAGTTAATTAGTTGCCAACTTTTATATTAGTGAAAGGGGAGCGCGCACTTTCTATGAGTAATGTTTTAGGACGTCGAGCAAATATAAAAGATGGTGTTGGTGGGAAAGCTGTCGCAGTTGAAAATGCTCGATGCGCGGTCGTTCTGGGATCGATCCCTGTCGGTGGACCCATTGGGCTATTTCTCGTTCCAGCCAGTGCATCACGACTGGTATATCAAAGGTATGTACTACCTTGTCTGTGGGATGGTGCATATAAAAGATCCCTTGCTGCTAATTGAAAAGAGTAGCCCATGAAGTGGCGACAGCGGGTTTCCTCTCTCAATATCTGTGTAGTCCTTACCCATATGTCTGACGCCATATAACCGTAAATAAAATGTGTTGAGTGCGTCATTAAATAAAACATTTCTTTCTTTCTTTCAGCTGAAAAGACAAATTATAGGCCACGCCACACGATACAAGTGTTTCGTCCGAGAATAGCCGATTGTAAAAAGACAAATCTTACGATTTCATAAGTTACTATGCAGTCGCGATTTTCGTACGAGGTACTCGTATCGGGTTATGGCCCGGGAAGTAAATAAACTTGTATAAATGGTCCTAAAATGAATTCTACGTAGTGGGACAACTAGGTATTTACCATTTACGAATATCTACTTCCCGGCACCAGTTAATTGCCCCATGACATGTTTGTCGGTGTGTGCAGTCAAAAGGTAACGACGAGATGATACTGTATCACAGTACAAATATTAATACTACGAATTCAAATGGCTGGTTACATTGTGGGTATTAATAATAAATAAAATAATAATTAAAAACTAAATAATATAAAATAAAATAATTAATCCAAGAGCTGAGACCCAAACTTTGACCAATTGGAACCATCCGAGGACACCAAATGTAACTATGCTTTTTCGATAGATGTATATATCTAAATTTCAAAATCATTTTAATCATACAAACTGAAATGAACTTGTCAACATTTACCAGGAATTCATTTTGAACCATTGCCAGCGTATTAAGGCATTAACCCAAGACGGCCGCCACTGTAGAAGCTGGGACAAGAAAATCGCAATTTATCGGACGAGATTTTTGTGTTAGTGATTTAAGTTTATGGGTCATGGAATTCATTTAAAACGACATCTGGCTAACTGAGATATTGTATCATCTTTTAGATCCAAGGTGACAATACAAATAGCCGCCAAGAGTAAGAAAGAAAAGAAGAAAGAAGTGTTTTATTTAACGACGCACTCAACACATTTTATTTACGGTTATATGGCGTCAGACATGGTTAAGGACCACACAGATTTTTTTTTAGAGGAAACCCGCTGTCGCCACATAGGCTACTCATTTACGACAGACAGCAAGGGATCTTTTATTTGCGCTTCCCACAGGCAGGATAGCACAAACCATGGCCTTTGTTGAACCAGTTATGGATCACTGGTCGGTGCAAGTGGTTTACACCTACCCATTGAGCCTTGCGGAGCACTCACTCAGGGTTTGGAGTCGGTACCTGGATTAAAAATTCCATGCCTCGACTGGGATCCGAACCCAGTACCTACCAGCCTGTAGACCGATGACTTGCCACGACGCCACCGAGGCCGGTCCAAGAGTAAGAAATGCCAATATCTTACATTCGATATATTTCCCCCTAAACACTTTTTACTTCAAATACAGGGCCCCTGCGTGTGCTGTAACCTCACCGCGGTGCAGGGGTGTAACATTCTCTTTGAGAATGGCCAATACAGCACAAAATTGAAGTTTTGAGTAAAATTCAGTATCCGTAAAATTCTGTGATATTTGTGTTTTTGCACAGTTCTTTACACTGTTTTTGTTTAAGTCTTGAATTTTTATATTTATTTGCATTACCATAGATTGACACCCAATAGCCGATGTATTTTTCGTGCTGGGGTGTCGTTAAACATTCATTCATTCATTCAAATACAGGGCTTTTCATGGAAAGAAAAATGCATGAACCCAAAATTCCAAAATGGATGCAAAACCAAAGACATGACAACTTTATATGTTTAGCATCACCTAAAATTACAAGTGACTGATATTTCTATTTTTATCATTTCCATTTTCTGTCTCTATGTAATTTATATATACTTTATCCAATCTAATTAAAATTAGCTCCACAATTACATGTGGATCTAACACCAGCCAGTTGGAGCTCATGTCCACCAATCAAAACCTTACTTGCAGAATCCTGCCAGTGATTTAAAAATAATTTGAAAACATTCCGAATTATCCTGAGGGTATACATGTTTCGTGTGAATTACGAATGCCTTAAAACATATTTCATTTTATAAAATAAATAATTTGTAATGTAAAACTGAAGACTGATTTAAAAAAAAAAATTAATAAATAAATAAATAATTTTTAATGTAAAATTGAAGACTGATAACCCACCCCGTACGTATTGGTATGGTTCGCTGTACTGCGGCCACTAAAATAGACTCGCCCGATATTTTTAGAATTTGTATGCTCCCAAATAACGTTATAAAAGGCGAAGTGTGATTGGTCAATATTTAAATTATTATTTACAGACGAAATGTTACCTGGACATTGGGGACTACGCAGTGTTGTTAGTTTTAAATCACTGGCAGGATTCTGCAAGTAAGGTTTTGATTGGTGGACATGAGCTCCAACTGGCTGTCTTTAGATCCACATGTAATAGTGGAGCTAATTTTAATTAGATTGACGACAACAGTTCTCACCATAACAAAGATAACGTGGCAATTGCAAGCATGGTCGTCAATCCGGCTTTACAAATGGGGGGGGGGGGGGGGGGGGTGCGTGTGTGTGTGTGTGTGTGTGTGTGTGTGTGAGAGAGATATAAAGGAATGTCAATGAAAATCATAAAGCTGCACATTAGTGGTTAAACTTTTTTTTTTAAATTGTTTTTTGTTATTGCTGTTGTTGTTTTTGTTGGTGGTGTTGTTGTTCTTGCTTTTGCTAAACGAAAAAGTGGGGGGACACTTATACAGATGGTCCCCCGGCGTTGAAAAGTAAGGGGGGACGCGTCAATTGCCCCCCCCCCCCCCAAATTCGGGCAAAACAGTGGGGAAAATTCGGGGAAATTTTATCTGGGTAAAATTTCGGGCAAATCAACCCCTCCAGCCACCCTAAATCAAAGAGTCCCCATACGCCCATGACGCGGATAATGAGAAAGGAAATTCATTGCCATGTACCATTGCATGGACTACTCTTTCGATTAGCAGCAACGAGTATTTTATATATGCATAATTGGAACGAGTAATATAGCCCAGTGGGTCCACTAACGGGAACGATCCTAGACCGAGCGCTAAATATCACTAAGACCTACGTCCAGCCCCTTTCCATTGGAAACTGTTCATGGTAGAGGTTTTGCTACTTCTAAACCTCTTCACCCATGCTCTCAGGCTAGATATGAAGTCCTATGAATGTAAATGATGTTATGATGTTTATCAATACAATAATAATACTGTAGTAACATTTCGTTTTATCCAGATTGCCCTGGGCGGATGTTGTTGTGGTAGTAGTATTAAACTACAGTGACCAAGGTCATACATAAAATTTTGTAACCGAATACTGAATGCTGCTTGCAAGCTGAGAGTATGCATGATTCCAGCTAATCTTATGATATTAACCTTCTGGGACATTTTATTCTGCTTAAATATATATACAGGCCTGTAGGAACGGAGTGGGGGGGGGGGGCACGTGACCCCACTTGAGGTTTTTTATATATATATATTTTTTATCACATTAATGTTTGCCATTCATGATTGTAACCAAAATCTGATATAGAGTGTGTACCCGATTCTTCAGTGCACCCCCCCCCCCCCCCCCCCGAAGTCGTTCCTACGGGCCTATATATGTTTAAAGACCGACAAGCGGCGGAGCTAGCAGAATATTATTGTTTACTTTATTTTCTTTAAACAAAAAACAAAAAAACTAAAATATCCCGTCATTTATTTATCTCTCCTGATCCGCCGTGTCTCTGATACGACCTCAACCACACCCACATACCACCACCTAACATTCAAAATTATCGTTTATTCTCGTCTAATTTGCTTACGGTTCATGCATTCTGTCCTGGACACATCATTTCTCATGTCTGTCTACTGATAATAGTGATTATTGAAAACGAGGTCGATCATTGCATGTGTAATAACGCTACATTCGCCACTAAGCTGTGTACTTTAGGATGGAAACAAGTATGTCACTGTGATGACGCCTTTAACACCAAAGCACTTTATAACTAATATGTCCTATCGACAATATCATTGTGTAGGCTAGTCTTTGTACTTATTAATTAGGCGCGTGCGCGGGGGGGGGGGGGTTTGGGGGTCGAAACCCCACCCCCTGCTCAAGGCGAATTTTTTTTTCATATCCCGATTTTTTACATTCCTGTGAAAGCAGCTCGGCTAGCCAGCAGAAAACACCTCAGAATAGCCCTAGAAGGGGTAAATTTTTCAAAATGTTCGGGGGAAGGGCCCCCCCAGATCCCCCGCCACGGGCTTCGCGCCTGCGGCGCTCGCGGTATCGGGCTTCGCCAAACACCTCGACCACCCCCCTGCAAAATTTCCTGCGTACGCCCCTGTTAATATAAAATACATCAGGCCCGTAGGAACTGGGATGGTGTGACTCTGTGAGGGGAGGGGTTCTTTAAAATATATTGCACATAATAACATATACATATAAATGGTGTTTATGGTTGATAAAGGGTTACACATTAATAACCTATATCTGATTTGCAACTAGAGTCACGTAAACAAATTTATTCATCATTCACAAACATAAACATAAACATGAGGGCGAAACGATCCCGTATAAAGGGCGAAACAACACGGGGCGATCGGGAATAAGGGCGAAACGACCTGATACCGTCCGGCTCAATTGCAATGCACTGGTCCAAAGCCAGATTGAGTTAGAATGACTGGTTCACACCCATTTGATAATAAACCGTAAACCTGTTTTAATGCAGCGTAGTTCAGTTTAAAATCCTGGTAGCGTTTGAACCTCGTGTTAAGTGGCTGTAGTTGTTTTGATCTTATTTCGTCTTATTTTGTTACCTCAGTGAAGCGAAATATCGCCGAGAGGATTTATAGTCAAGTAAACAATCATACTTTTTAGCACCAACTAAAATGGTAAGACTTTTTATTTATTATCCTAACATGAAGATTTATTTGAAAATCCCTTGGCGCTTGTACTGTGAAAAATGTACAGTTCACATGGTCCGATCGTCGTCTGTACGGGGTCACCCGAAATATGCCAAAAACCCGGTTTTTGGCATATTTACAATCAAAAAACCTTTTCGCAATCAAAAAACCTCACAAAAACCATAATTATGCCAAAATCGTATCCAATATGGGTTTTTTATATACTTTATTGGCAATTTATCAATATTATATGATTTACAATTTATATGAAGCACAAATGTTGTTGTCAGTTCTAAACATATGCATACGTCCGTTTCCGCCTTGTTTATAAAATGCGGTTTTTGGCATATTTACAATCAAAAAACCTTTTCGCAATCAAAAAACCTCACAAAAACCATAATTATGCCAAAATCGTATCCAATAAGGGTTTTTTATATACTTTATTGACAGTTTATCAATATTATATGATTTACAATTTATTAGTTCACCAAGGTAAACATCTACGGTCCGTTTTTTAACATTTTGACATTTATTGGACCCGATGTTTACAACTTGAACAGCAAAAACAAGCGTGCAGTTTCCGCCCAGATTTCAGGCGGAATCGATACAACCATGGAATTAATTATTTCGTGGCGAAATATGAGATGTACCAATAAATATAAACACTTACTGTATAAAGAAAACTTCCCGAGTCACGTTTTACGCATAAATAGACAGTTTGTCCAAATAGTAATCCTGCATTAATCCAATTTTCAGTTACGAACAAAATCTCGAATATTCCCGCCGGCCATTGTGAGCATATTTAAAATGTGATTGAAAACTGTTGGTGGAATCGGATTATTTTTATTATTATTCGTCTCGGGTTCACGAGTTTATTCCACGATATTTAATGGAATATCACGTTTTATAATAATAAATAAATAAACTTAATTAATGAATAATATTGTTTAAAAATCAATTAATTGATAATAAATTAATAATAACAATTAAATTTAACTGAATAAAACTCCTAAAATAACTAATGACCAGTAATTATAGCTAAAAAAAAGAAATGAAATTAAAACAAAAAAGAAGAGAAAAAAAAGAAGAAAAAAACCTTTGAAACACATGTAAGCAATGGCCTGTAATAATAATATTTAAAAACAATTACTAAAGGAAATAATAATTTTGGAAAAAGTAAATAAATGAAGGCCTTAAAATAAGTAATGACCTGTACTAACAATCATTATTTTTTTAATAATAATAAAAAATAATAATACACCCCAAAACTTTAATGTGATAATATTATTAACAATGCTTATAATGCAACCCGCACAAAGCACATATGTAGAAACAAAAATAACAAAATAAATAAATTTAATAATCAATTCCATTCAGTTCCGCAAAATTTTCATTCCGCATTTTCGATGTGCCAGGATAAAAATAGTTTTCAAATGTTTAAATGTGTCATCTTCAAACATCTAATCCTGGAAAGGTTACCAACGGTATTGTACTTAATATTTTTGTCTAAAATTTATTAAAATATGTTGTTGTACGTGTTGAGGCTCTTAAATAAAGCACATATGCCTGATTTTATTAAATCGTGATTGCAAATGGAAAATTCGATCCAATGGATAAACGTTACGGCACAGCAATAAACATCACAATAATAAATATCGTGCCGGAGACGTTTATCTTGATGAACTAACAATTTATATGAAGCACAAATATTGTCGTCAGTCCTAAACATATGCATACGTCCGTTTCCGCCTTGTTTGTAAAATGTGGAACAGGACTGATTTTAGGGTCCGACTATTTACTCCCAAGATACCCAAAAATACACCAAGACACCACACGTTTTTGTATTGGTGTACTCCCTGGGTGTATTGATATGCTGTTTATATTAGTTAAATTAGTAAACGTTAACAGAATATAAATATAAACCTTTATACAAATGAATACCTTTGGAATGACCGTTGACCTATTATATTACAAAGTTCATTTGGCTATTTGAAGAAATAATTACATTTGTAATTACAAAGGCAAAACTTGTGATGTGTGAAATAAATGATTGGCTAGTTATTATTTCACATCTACATTAACAATAATAATGGAAAAAAAAGGTGCTGTATTGGCCATCTTTTTTTTCTCTTGAATATAATAGTATTCAACAAATAAAAAAGCTGTTACACCCCTGCACCACGGTGAGGTTCAGCACTTGCAGGGGAAGGGCTTCTTTAGGAAAGTTCGTAATATATGCCTACATTTATTAATAAAACCCAAATAACATTGTATATAACTGTATGTCTGTATACAAATCGTCCAATAACTCTTTGTCAGTTAACATATAAATAATGTTTACTCATAAATAATTGGACCCAGTATAAATGAATGTAATTAAGTATAAACGTTTCTCTATGCTAAGACGATAATGAAACATCATTCGCTACACATTGTACATGACGATTTTATTACTAGCCTAATGTGTTAAAAAACGTGTGTGTAACGTTGACTATTGAACAGTCGTATTGATAAAGTGAGTAATGTCATAATTAATTAATTAATTAATTAATTAATTAATTGCCAGTGCAGACACTGAGGAATTTATTGTCGGCTTAATTGAATCAATGGATGGACTTTATTAATGATATCACTGACACATTCCTATAACATACATGATAGAGCTATTTTCCTGACATATTTTCATTTATTAGTTCCAGACTTACTGACACATATAACAGGTATTTAATTTTAATTATAAATGCATACATTGATTACTCTGGTATAAATAAATATAGTTAACTATAAAACATTATTTAAATTTAAAGATAATCATAATAGAGGTATTGAGACATACATGTTTAATGTATAATGTAATGTAATTAGGCACGATGTCACACGTCCAAAAGATACTTTTAAAATTTCCAATTTATTGCTGACATATATAATATTGGCCGTTGTCGTGTCGATGGGTATAAGAATAAACATCTAAAGAAGCCCTCTGTCCTATAAAATAGGACAAAACATAAACCGCCACCATTAACAAACAAACACATGAAAAAGAAATTACATAAATAACTATATACATTTAATTTGTCAACCAGACCTACTACAGTGAATATCCAAGTACACACAAGCAGCAATTGGGGAATTGGGTAGAGGTCAGGTCAGGTCATAGGGTTTAACGTGCAGTTAATATGCCAAAGAGAAAAAGTGCGCAGTTTTGATTTGAAGGAATTTTGGCGCGAATTTTGAATGGTCAGTCTAAACTGTAAAGGGTAGTAGAGCTAGTATAAGTTTTAACTTTAGTATATCGAGAGTAGCTCGTTAATTAGACCTATGGGCTGTCGGTATTATGGTGTCGGGTCACGGCTCGGGTCTAACATTCACAAGATACATATATTCATACAAAAATCAATGTTAGATTTAGGATATTCGCTACCGACCCACCTTCGGCCACTTTCACTAGAGTGCATTGGGTCCGAGTTCAATAGTGGTTGCAGCTCTTATGAAGGGGCTTACAAGTGGGTGGTTTTGGGTAATCCCTATAAATAATTTATTAGCACTATTATCTGTACCTGTTCACCTTTGGCCCCTAGGTTGGAAAGCATCGAGTAGAGTTCGAATTGGTTACAGTTCCTTCTTAGGGGCGTACTAGTGAAAGGTTATGAGTGCCTGTTGTTGCACTAAATGAGCACTACTTTAGGTTTAGAAATCTCTACCTACCTACCCACCTTTGACCGTAAGTTAGAAAGCATCGAGTTGAGTTCGAATTGGTCGCAGTTCTTTCTTAGCGGCGTACAAGTGGGTGATTTTGAAAATATTAATAGCACTGTTAGGTATTATAGTTTTGGTTTGGTTGCTTAAACATATTGGTAGACTGCCTTACAGGCTTTATGTTTATGTAATTTATCTGGGTTGAGTATCATGTTAGGCGTATTTGTTGTATTTTGGTTGGCTTCGAATATTGAGTCTAACATTATTTTCCTTTGATTGGTGTGCAGTGTGCATTCCAGGACATAATGTTTCATATCTTCCCGGGAACCGCATACACAATCAGGATTTCTATTTTTAGAGAAAGAGCAGCTATTAAGTTGAATTGATCTGCCTAGTCGGATTTTAGTAATTATTTTATCTATGTAGGTATTAGAGTGTTTAGGCCTGATGGAATTAACTACTGGTTTTATATTGTAGTGCCAGTTTATCTAGGAATTGTTTAGGGAAATTTTTATTGCTGCTATTTATACCGAAAGTTTTATTAAGAAGATTGGCCTTTTGTTTATTAGTGGTAGCATTTTTATTTTTTTGGAGGACTGTGGTGGTCGCGCGGTGTCCTTGTATGGCTTTAACTTTACCCAACATTTCTCTAATAGATGTTCTATTATTAATCTCGCTACAGAAAGTTTGCCAGCTGGCTTGTTTAGCATTGGTTATTAACTTACTTACTTCATTTTTTGCTATCTTATATTTAGTTTTGATATCCTGGTTTTCCTGTTTTTTTATTGAAGTTTTAGGATATTCGCTACCGACCCACCTTCGGCCACTTTCACTAGAGTGCATTGGGTCCGAGTTCAATAGTGGTTGCAGCTCTTATGAAGGGGCTTACAAGTGGGTGGTTTTGGGTAATCCCTATAAATAATTTATTAGCACTATTATCTGTACCTGTTCACCTTTGGCCCCTAGGTTGGAAAGCATCGAGTAGAGTTCGAATTGGTTACAGTTCCTTCTTAGGGGCGTACTAGTGAAAGGTTATGAGTGCCTGTTGTTGCACTAAATGAGCACTACTTTAGGTTTAGAAATCTCTACCTACCCACCTTTGACCGTAAGTTAGAAAGCATCGAGTTGAGTTCGAATTGGTCGCAGTTCTTTCTTAGCGGCGTACAAGTGGGTGATTTTGAAAATATTAATAGCACTGTTAGGTATTATAGTTTTGGTTTGGTAGCTTAAACATATTGGTAGACTGCCTTACAGGCTTTATGTTTATGTCCCTATGTGTGTTGTTACAAGTATCGTGGTATATTTAAAAACCCGCTTTACAATATTTACAATAAAAAAACGTCACTAAAGCAATAGCTATTGTTCGAAACACACGTGTTAATTATGATTGGAGCTTCATAAACTCTAAAATCTGTTCTGTCCCGCTTTTGTGAGGTTTTTTGATTGGGAAATGGGTTTTTTATTGTAAATATTGTAAAGCGGGTTTTTGGTATATTTATACTCAAAAAAACTTTTTCCCAAAGAAAAAACGTCACTAAAGCAATACCTATTGTTTGAAACACACATGTTAATTGTGATTGGAGCTTCATAAACTCTAAAATCTGTTATGTCCCGCATTTGTGAGGTTTTTTGATTGGGAAATGGTTTTTTTATTGTAAATATTGTAAAGCGGGTTTTTGGTATATTTACACTCAAAAAACTTTTTCCCAAAGAAAAAACGTCACTAAAGCAATACCTATTGTTCGAAACACACATGTTAATTGTGATTGGAGCTTCATAAACTCTAAAATCTGTTATGTCCCGCTTTTGTGAGGTTTTTTGATTGGGAAATGTTTTTTTTTATTGTAAATATTGTAAAGCTGGTTTTTGGTATATTTAAAAACCCGCTTTACAATATTTACAATAAAAAAACCGTCACTAAAGCAATAGCTATTGTTCGAAACACACGTGTTAATTATGATTGGAGCTTCATAAACTCTAAAATCTGTTATGTCCCGCATTTGTGAGGTTTTTTGATTGGGAAATGGGTTTTTTATTGTAAATATTGTAAAGCGGGTTTTTGGTATATTTACACTCAAAAAACTTTTTCCCAAAGAAAAAACGTCACTAAAGCAATACCTATTGTTCGAAACACACATGTTAATTGTGATTGGAGCTTCATAAACTCTAAAATCTGTTATGTCCCGCTTTTGTGAGGTTTTTTGATTGGGAAATGTTTTTTTTTATTGTAAATATTGTAAAGCTGGTTTTTGGTATATTTAAAAACCCGCTTTACAATATTTACAATAAAAAACCCGTCACTAAAGCAATAGCTATTGTTCGAAACACACGTGTTAATTATGATTGGAGCTTCATAAACTCTAAAATCTGTTCTGTCCCGCTTTTGTGAGGTTTTTTGATTGGGAAATGGGTTTTTTATTGTAAATATTGTAAAGCGGGTTTTTGGTATATTTATACTCAAAAAACTTTTTCCCAAAGAAAAAACGTCACTAAAGCAATACCTATTGCAGGCCTGGAAATAATTATTTGGACTGTGCCTGTCAAGCTGTCCTATATCAGTCAGTTTGTGCCTGTCACAAATTAAAATGTACCTGTCACCAAATTGCATGCCAGTGTGTAAATATCGAAAGCAATTATTACAAATTTTAGAATGTTATTTATCTTTTATTAATCCTGTAATATTAATAAATGCATGAAATTATAGTATGACTGATAAATTACTTATATGGTCATTGTTATTGTATTCAGATCAACAACTGCCAATATCACTTTGGTAAGAAACCTTCAAATCTTAAGCAGCCACTGTTGTCAGAATCAGATAAGAAACAATGTTGTCAGCATAACTTTGACTTGTATCTGATTTCGGTTTCTAGTTTCTAGTTTATGATATCGTTCATGTTATATATCCGTAGGCAGGAAACCTTCAAATGTTGAACTGTCACTACTGTCAGATAAACAGAATACATTTTCATTATCACTAACACTTTCACTTGTGTCACCAGACTCCGAATCAGATCCACTAATCTCCTTTCTTTCAGTTTCTAGTTTCTGGTATTTTACTTTTGGGGGTCTCTCTTTGTACATTTGCCTTTTCTTCTGATTTGGTCTCCTCCTTTTCACCTGGTTCCACAGATGAACTACAGGGCTTACATCAAATGATCCCAGTGGGGGACCTTCCTCAACAATTCGTAGGATATTTGTTAACCTGTCCTCACCTAAAGAACACCTGCTATGACTCTTTGTTCTTTTTAAGCGAGAAAACATTCTCTCAAGTTTTGCATTACAAACTGGTACAGAAAACAAAAGTTCAATGAAAGTCAGTATATTCTTCCACTTAGTGGACTTAGAGTAGTTAAACAAAATTTTCCAGGGTTTTTTGTAACAACTTTTATGTGGCTGTAAAAAGTCCAGTGTGTACCTGACCATGTCGTGCCATTCCTCTAGAATATTTTGAGGAGAGGCATCTGGAGAAAATCCTTGTTTCAGCAATACAGGCTGAAAGTTCTCTATCAGTTCAGTAACATTGACATCCGTAAAGTCTACACCTGCCACATCAACATTTGATTTCCAGTGTTCAGTGTTTAATATAGTGGCAACATTATTCAGCTGTATACTGCTGGCACCCTTTAGTCTGGAATCCATGGCACAGTATACAGCATTTATAATGGTATTCTTTGCTGATTTTACATCTTCAGTGGCCTTCAGAAAACTTGTTTTAGTGAATTCTATCCCCTGATAAGTGTACACTGAATCAGTCTTTTGTAACTTTCCAAACAGAAATTTAACAGCAGGAAGATCCTCAAAAGACCTAGTTAACAATTGATCAAGAGATTCTTCAGAACACTTGATATTATGTAGAACTCCAACACTGTCAATAACATCTTCTTGAAATGCTTTGGACAATATAGCTGCTGGGTTCAGGACATCAATAAAGAATGCAACATACAAAAGCATGCGACTAGAATTCCACTCACACAGATAACCACATATCTTTTTATGATCTTTACATTTTTTGTCACCAGCTAAGTGCTGTAGATGTTGCATGTAAACACCATATTTATCCAGGACCATCCGCAGTGCTGACAACTTGAAAGAAATCCACCTTGTACCACAAGCACGTTTTGGTTTCAGAGAGCCCTCTTCAAATTCAAATGTATCTTTGACTAAATTGTGCAAAGTTTTCAGTTCCTGTAGTTTTTTGGGAGATTTATGGTAAAGGTAATACAACCTCAGCAGCATATTGTCCACCTTTTGAAATACGGTAGTATTTAAGGCATCTTTCAGGGCCAATTCTAATTTGTGAGCCACACACCATGTATATATTAGCCATGGTGCTTTTTGTTCCAGGAGTGCTTTTACTCCACTTTTATTACCACTGTTGACTGATGCACCATCAGCACCAAAACCAATAAGCTTTGAATAAAGTTCACTTGGCATGATACCCAGTGAGTGAAAACTCTCCTCAATTGCACCAAGTATTCCAGGTGCATCTCCCTTTTTGACATCTTTTAGGTAAAGAAATGAAAGCTTCACTTCAATTTCATCATTTTTAGAATAAGGATCAAAATACAGTACATATACAACTTCCTTTTCTGTAACAGACTTGTCTGTGCTCCCATCTGTTAAAACACTATAGATTTGGCTTTTGAAAGATCATCATGCAGCTTTGATGCTATAAACTGTCCATGAATGTCCACAAATTCTGCACATTGTTTACGGTTAGTGTAAGCTTGATCACCTATATCTACACCATGGTAAGTTTCCAGTTTAATCAAATCTTCATACACAGAGAATGGGAGCTCTTTTTTGGCAATAAAATATGCTATTTCAATTTTTTTTATTTGTTGAAGTTCTTGTACTTTAGTCATACTACAAAAGCTGTCACCAAGCGTTTGTTGTTGGGGGTCTGGTTCAAATACATTGTGAAGATGTTCAACACATTCACCCCTAGCGTTCATGTCCTTGACGTAAAGTTTGTATGCATGTTTATGGTAGTTTGTTGAAGAATGGTCTCTAGCATTTGATAAGCGCATGTTTGTAGACCCTCTTATCCAAACGTCAGTGAAATCTCTACTACACCGTATCTCTTTCTCAAACTGTGTGCAGACGACACACCTCATTACGGTCACCTCACCTTTAGAATTTGTTTCGTGTTTTAACCAAACGGATGCATTAGTTTTTACCAAATTTCGTGCTGTCGGCTATTCGGGTCACTCGGAACACATTTGCCGATTAACGATTTTCTGATCGGACCCGCGTTCCGTATAAGCAGCGTAAGTGCAGCAGACATATTTCGCGAGACGCGATTTCTGCCAATTCGTCAAGGAAATAAAAGTTATAAATTTTTTAGTAGTACGTTTGGGTGTTTTCTTCCTTGTATTTAAATATGTTTGCGTGCAGATCTATTCGTTGTGCATAGTTGAGCAGAAATGCGTAGCGTTCACAGTGGGTTTTTTGGTGTGCAACGCGGCCCCGCTCTATTAATAGACACCAGCTGTAGTAATCGGTTGAGGTGTCTCTTCCCCCAAAATAATATTAATAATGACCGATGTGTGACCGTTCCGTTTTAGAGGTACAATAACATTCCATTAAATAATTATAATCGGAATCAATTAATTGTCAGTTAATTTTAAAGGTAAACTTTAGTGCTAAAAGACGCTTATAATTATCACGCCGTTTGTGTCAACCATTGAACCAATGATTCGCCGAGGTGAGGTCATTAGGCGTGTCTATTAATAGACAAAAACAATTTGTGTGTTGTTTTTTCTCGTGGAAAACGTAAATGCCTTCTCGTTTGTATTTAGTTACCATAAAAACTAATGTAAGCTTCGTGCACGTGCACACTAGTCGGAAAATATTCAAAATATGCCTCTCTTTTTTTTCTCAAAATATAGAGAAATCGGCTAAGACAAAATAAAAATAGCAGTTTTTGTGCCGGACAAGATGACCGCTAATATTAAATACGCGACTGTCAAATCGTGACAAATCACAAATACGTACCGGACAATGACCGTGACCGGACACTTATTTCCAGGCTTGTATTGTTTGAAACACACATGTTAATTGTGATTGGAGCTTCATAAACTCTAAAATCTGTTATGTCCCGCATTTGTGAGGTTTTTTGATTGGGAAATGGGTTTTTTATTGTAAATATTGTAAAGCGGGTTTTTGGTATATTTACACTCAAAAAACTTTTTCCCAAAGAAAAAACGTCACTAAAGCAATACCTATTGTTCGAAACACACATGTTAATTGTGATTGGAGCTTCATAAACTCTAAAATCTGTTATGTCCCGCTTTTGTGAGGTTTTTTGATTGGGAAATGTTTTTTTTTATTGTAAATATTGTAAAGCTGGTTTTTGGTATATTTAAAAACCCGCTTTACAATATTTACAATAAAAAAAACGTCACTAAAGCAATAGCTATTGTTCGAAACACACGTGTTAATTATGATTGGAGCTTCATAAACTCTAAAATCTGTTCTGTCCCGCTTTTGTGAGGTTTTTTGATTGGGAAATGGGTTTTTTATTGTAAATATTGTAAAGCGGGTTTTTGGTATATTTATACTCAAAAAACTTTTTCCCAAAGAAAAAACGTCACTAAAGCAATACCTATTGTTCGAAACACACATGTTAATTGTGATTGGAGCTTCATAAACTCTAAAATCTGTTATGTCCCGCATTTGTGAGGTTTTTTGATTGGGAAATGGGTTTTTTATTGTAAATATTGTAAAGCGGGTTTTTGGTATATTTACACTCAAAAAACCTATTCCCAAAGAAAAAACGTCACTAAAGCAATACCTATTGTTCGAAACACACATGTTAATTGTGATTGGAGCTTCATAAACTCTAAAATCTGTTATGTCCCGCTTTTGTGAGGTTTTTTGATTGGGAAATGTTTTTTTTTATTGTAAATATTGTAAAGCGGGTTTTTGGTATATTTACACTCAAAAAACTTTTTCCCAAAGAAAAAACGTCACTAAAGCAATACCTATTGTTCGAAACACACATGTTAATTGTGATTGTGATTGGAGCTTCATAAACTCTAAAATCTGTTATGTCCCGCTTTTGTGAGGTTTTTTGATTGGGAAATGTTTTTTTTTTTATTGTAAATATTGTAAAGCGGGTTTTTGGTATATTTAAAAACCCGCTTTACAATATTTACAATAAAAAAAACGTCACTAAAGCAATAGCTATTGTTCGAAACACACGTGTTAATTATGATTGGAGCTTCATAAACTCTAAAATCTGTTCTGTCCCACTTTTGTGAGGTTTTTTGATTGGGAAATGGGTTTTTTATTGTAAATATTGTAAAGCGGGTTTTTGGTATATTTACACTCAAAAACCTTTTTCCCAAAGAAAAAACGTCACTAAAGCAATACCTATTGTTCGAAACACACATGTTAATTGTGATTGGAGCTTCATAAACTCTAAAATCTGTTATGTCCCGCTTTTGTGAGGTTTTTTGATTGGGAAATGTTTTTTTTTATTGTAAATATTGTAAAGCGGGTTTTTGGTATATTTACACTCAAAAAACTTTTTCCCAAAGAAAAAACGTCACTAAAGCAATACCTATTGTTCGAAACACACATGTTAATTGTGATTGGAGCTTCATAAACTCTAAAATCTGTTCTGTCCCGCTTTTGTGAGGTTTTTTGATTGGGAAATGGGGTTTTTATTGTAAATATTGTAAAGCGGGTTTTTGGTATATTTACACTGCAAAAAACGTCACTAAAGCAATAGTTATTGTTCGAAACACACCTGTTCATTATTTCGTATAGTACAATCCCGAAAGCTGCTCATCCAATACGTGTCTTGGGTGTATTTTGGGGGTATCTTGGGGGTAAATAGTCGGACCCTAAAATCAGTCCTGTTCCGCATTTTACAAACAAGGCGGAAACGGACGTATGGATATGTTTAGGTCCGACAACAATATTTGTGCTTCATGTAAATTGTAAATCATATAATATTGATAAACTGTCAATAAAGTATATAAAAAACCCTTGTTGGATACGATTTTGGCATAATTATGGTTTTTGTGAGGTTTTTTGATTGCGAAAAGGTTTTTTGATTGTAAATATGCCAAAAACCAGGTTTTTGGCATATTTCGGGTGACCGTCTGTACGTAGTCACGACTTTTGAAGACTTTTGGTTTCCGTTTTTGTTATAACCCCCATTTAAGTATCTTTTTTGGAGGTTGGACTTTCCTTTGGCACTGTGACATATAAAGGGCATTATAAATACTTAAATCATAAGTAGAGTTAGGGGGCAAGAGCTCCACCCGTTCCCCCCATCATTTATAATAGTTTAGGGTTAGGGATAGAGTTAGGGTTAGGGCCCCATGCCCCACTTTTCTATATATACCCCATCAAAAAATCCCTCTTTAGATCGATAACTAATGGGGGGAACGGGCGGTACACTTTCCTTTAGTTAATTTTGGTGACCGGGGGGAAATTACATCTTGCATTCACAGTCGATTTCTATTTCTCGTTCTAGCCAGTGCTCCACAACTGGTGTAACAAAGGCTGTTGTATGTACTATCCTGTCTGTGGGATGGTGTATATAAACGATCCCTTGCTGCTACTTGAAAAGAGTAGCCCATGAAGTGGCGACAGCAGGTTTCCTCTCTCAATATCTGTGTGGTCCTTAACCATGTGTGTGATGCCATATAACTGTAAATAAAATGTGTTGAGTGCATTGTTAAATGAAACATTTCCTCTCAATATCTGTATGGTCCTTAACCATATGTTTGACGCCATATAACTGTCAAATAAAATGTTGAGTGTGTCGTTAAATAAAACATTTCTTTCTTTCACCGTAGATTTTGTAGTTTAAAAAAAAGGTGTGCATGTGTTTTTTCTTCTTGGAATAAACGTTCAAAGTAGGGGGTGCACATTATACATCGGTGCGCATAATACATGGGGGAAAATATGGTACTATGTACAATCAATGTATATTGGTGTATTGGATATTTGTGTCAAGCCTGTCCCTAACTTAACAACACTCTGGATGAGGAATCTGCTTGTTTATAATGGAATACTTTTCAAGAAGGGTTGATCGATATGACATACTCTAACAATTAGCTCGAGTCACCTCCAGCCTTCCCCTGATTGATATTGATATGTTGGTGAAGGCTACGTAATGCATTGGCAATCGTTGACAACCAAAGGGTCGCAAGCTACGGTGTCTAAAATACACCTTTTTATCCTAAATCTGATGCCACAGAGATTTAGTTTGATTATTCTCAAGTCCAGTCGTGACATTAAACTTACGTGTTGTTAACCAGAAACAACCCTACACAAAGAAATCCAACGCCCCTATGTGAAACGAACATCGCTACACTTTCGTGTGGGCATCGGGTTTCTTCATATAGCGTTGGTACTGGTATTGGTATACTGTCTTAATGAATGTCAACAAAGGTAAGTACATGTACTTGTAAATTGTATTTTAAACATTCCTCACTTTTTAATATATATATAATGTATTTAGGCTGATGAAGTAAATCCCAAAGCTTATCCATTGGCTGATCCAGATCTGACCAAGTCCATCCTTGACCTTGTTTCCCAGGCTGCCAATTACAAACAGCTGAAGAAAGGAGCTAATGAAGGTGGGTGTCTGCTGTGCCAAACATATAATATGATGAATTCTTTAAACTATTAGTTAGTAAAAAGAAAGGGAAAAAAAGGAGTTAAATTAACTATTATTTAGTAATTTCTCTTGCAGATTCACACATTCATTTCTGGGTTTACATATGGTAGAACTGGGTTTAACAGACCGTACTGTTTAAGGGTCCAGCTATCACTCATTTCCCTGAGACTACATGAAGTTGAGGACAATAAAAAAATTTTTTTTCGCTCCCTTGGCATGTGAAGTTATCAGTGTCAGGGCTAGCTCTGCCATTTGCCAAATGCGAATTGTAAGAACAGTTGGCAACCAAGAAAATCATAAAACAAGTAAAATGAAAAACAAAACTTCCCAACACTCGGACAGTCACGGGCAATTCAAAAGTATTGACCGACAAGGCAATATAAATATCCACCCTAACGCTGCCAACACTCAGCGTCCACCGTGCATGATTTTGACGAGTTCAATGCAGACAGATACGTTTCAGAATGGTGGCTATTAGCAAAGGGCACAATACATGTGAAAGACCACAAACTACACCAACAAGCATCCAGTTCTGAGCTAAAAATTTGGCTAAGCCATTTTCTATCTTCCGATGTGAACAATCGGTTAAATAATCTATCCGACACGTAACATATAATAATACCAAATATTAACAGGGATCTCGCGACTGGTAACAAAAAGCGGTGTCATCAAGAATTCAGCATAACAATGTTTGCTTATTTTAATAATCAGTTATTAATTTTAACGGCAACATGTATGCAAGAAAAGTCTGAAAAATCTGTAGCGTGTTATTTTAACTCTGTAAACTCTTTGAGTCAAAGTAATAAAAACGGACCGAAATTGCGTGTCAGTTTCAATACACATGCTAGTTCAGGTCCAAAGACAAGTAGGCTAGGGCCGAGTTCAGCTAGACCGAGCAAAACAAAAATGTCCGCTAAACTAGTTTATGTGCTTCACGTTAAACCCAATGTCCAGTCGGGAACCAAACGCATAGTTCGCGAACATTTGGAAAACATTTGTTGGCTGTTCTCAGTGTGCATATAGGTCACGCTTGACAGTCAGCCGAGACTGTTGCACGTGTCAAAATATATTGTTGCAGACATTAAACAATACGATTACACGCAAGTAAATCCTGATGTAAACAAATAGTTGTTTGCATCAATGAATACTTAATTGCTGTTACGTTTGTTTATTTCCGTTGTCTTTGTTAATTTCGCGATCGTGGGGAAGGAACAATGCAGTATTTATACAAATTGCGGTTAAACGTACACTGAATACAATTAGTTAAAAATAATCGTATTTGTTAGGTAAAATATTATATAAATTTGTTGACTGGGAGGTGACATCTCAAAAGTTAGCTAGATTTTAAAAAGACCGTAAAATTTGAATTCATTATCTTTTTAATCAAAACCTTTTGACGTAAATGGATAACGTGAAGTCAGCATTCTTAGGCTACATATTTTACAAGCTGAAATCAACAACAAGCATTTAACATGATGCGGAAATCAACAAAATGGTGCAAATTATGAAATTGTTGGGGTGTGGAATAGATTGGTTATTTTAAAATACAGTTAAAAGCAGTTCAAACCAAAATAAAGATTGCTATTTTACAGAAATAATTAGCACTGTTTAAAAAAAGAAGAAGTGTATTGGCTCTTAGATTTTTATTAATGTCATAGGCCTTAGAATTTTGGGTGTGTTTGCAGAGGGCATTGGCTTCCAACTCTGCATATCTCCCCTCACCCACTGAAAAATCAAAGTAATCTATTAACTGTCCCTACCCCCATTGCTGTCTTTGATTTTGATCGGGGATAATTTTGTTATTCAGATGTATTCCAGTTTGTACATAATTAGCTTAAAAAGATACATTTTCATATTCATATATAAATACTCTATACAGTACTACACAAAACAATTTTGGCTAAAACATTTTCATTATTGCAAATAAAAATCCCATTTGGCAATTTTTTTGGCAACAGGTATTTTTAATCCTGGATGAGCCCTGAGTTCATCAAAGTAGTATGACTGTGACAGCCCAAGCGAGATCGAACCACCTCTGTGGATCCATTCAGCTGATTGGGTTGTTTCTCGTTCCAACCAGTGCACAACAACTGGACAAAGGCTGTGATATGTGCCTTCCTGTCTGTGGGAAAGTGCATATAAAAGATCCCTTTCTGCATTAGGAAAAATGTAGTGGGTTTCCTCTGATGACTACGAGTCAGAATTACTAAATGTTTGACATCCAATAGTCGATGCTTAATTAATCAGTGTGCTCCAGTGGTGTCGTTAAACAAAACAAACTTTTTTTCAGCCTAAGAGAAGATGAGCTGTAGATAAATAATGTTAAAAAAGAAATAAAACTAAACTGATAAGTAATGATAATAATAAAAACATTTTAAATTTCAGTTTCATTTTAAAGACAGTTCAAAATTATATTCATAAAACGTTTTATGAAATATGTAGGTAACCAAGAGATGATGTTGGGCAACCAAACTTCAGCTACTGGTTGCCCACCGGGCAACTATCACAATTTCACATATGTGCACCCCTGGGGATAAGAAAGAAAGAAAGAAATGTTTTATTTAACGACGCACTCAACACATTTTATTTACGGTTATATGGCGTCAGACATATGGTTAAGGACCACACAGATTTTAAGAGGAAACCCGCTGTCGCCACTACATGGGCTACTCTTCCGATTAGCAGCAAGGGATCTTTTATTTGCGCTTCCCACAGGCAGGATAGCACAAACCATGGCCTTTGTTGAACCAGTTATGGATCACTGGTCGGTGCAAGTGGTTTACACCTACCCATTGAGCCTTGCGGAGCACTCACTCAGGGTTTGGAGTCGGTATCTGGATTAAAAATCCCATGCCTCGACTGGAATCCGAACCCAGTACCTACCAGCCTGTAGACCGATGGCCTGCCACGACGCCACCGAGACCGGTCCCCTGGGGATAATGAATCACTCCCCACATTGTTTTCAAGGCAAGATCTGGTTTACTCTGCACAAAAACTATTATTAATTAGTAATTTTGCAAAATTAGTAAAACTTTGAAAATAATTAGCCAATTTTGGTTTTACAACAAAATAAAAGTTAATTGAAAATGCTATTCTCCAATTTGTCCGTTATTTAACGGACTTAAATGTATTATTCTATTTCTTACATATCCTCAAAAACCAAGTTGTAAGCAAATTTTATCATGTTTTTGTTTTTTTCTGTTACAGCCACCAAGACTCTGAATCGTGGATTGTCGGAGTTCATCGTCCTGGCAGCAGATGCAGAACCTCTTGAGATTCTTCTTCATCTCCCTCTGTTGTGTGAAGACAAGGTGAATACTTACGAGTCTTAGTATTAGTGTTTGTAATTTCATCTCCCTCTGTTGTGTGAAGACAAGGTGAATACTTACGAGTCTTAGTATTAGTGTTTGTAATTTCATCTCCCTCTGTTGTGTGAAGACAAGGTGAATACTTACGAGTCTTAGTATTAGTGTTTGTAATTTCATCTCCCTCTGTTGTGTGAAGACAAGGTGAATACTTACGAGTCTTAGTATTAGTGTGTGTAATTTCATCTCCCTCTGTTGTGTGAAGACAAGGTGAATACTTACGAGTCTTAGTATTAGTGTGTGTAATTTCATCTCCCTCTGTTGTGTGAAGACAAGGTGAATACTTACGAGTCTTAGTATTAGTGCAGGGTGCAATTTGTTTTTAAAATTTTGATTAGCAGTTTTTCCTACTGGATGGAGAATTGATTAGCAACTATTGGAATTTGATTAGCAATTTAATAAAATGAGTAAACATGAATAAAACACATTCTTTTCAATAAAATTGCATATTTCTTATACATGTATCTGTATTGTGGGCTGCTTACCCCAAAATAAAACAAGTACAGAACAGTACATGTGAAGGGTCATCACTGTCACTTGTTTACAAGGCCGTATCCTCCGGAGGTCAAAGGGGGGGGGGGGGGGGCTGTTGCCTCTCCCCCCTCCACACACCCAGAGAATCTCACTTTGTGTTTTTTTGGTTATATAGAAAATAGCATAGAAATGCCAGGGTTTAATTTTTATAGTACAACATATTTCTGAATAATACTTGTCAATGGTTATGCTAAGCAGCTTGGTCATCTAACTTATTCAAAGTGATTTTTTAGTCTTTCCTGAGTTGATTTGTATGTCTGATCCAAAGTGTGATTGAAGCCCGAGAAAAATTCCTCATTTGGTCGATCATTCCAACGTATTCGGTGTTCATTTTTGTTATGAAAATTTACAATTCTTAAACGATATATATACGTATTTTACCGGAACATTATTTGCCGAGGCAATTCGAAACTAAAAACGCCAAGCTGTTAATTAGTCGATAATAACGTATGTATACGCAAACATTTTCACGGCTAAAATAATTCGCGATCAAGCTTTCATTTTACATTTTCACGATAGTTTTTGCCAATAATAAAATTAATATCAACTGAACTCCTTTCAATGACAGTTTCACGTACGATATAATTATACTCGAGACATTCTCGCCATGCGGTCCGTGTGCCGTTAGTCTTGTCCGCATGTATGTCTGATAATATATGATGCAGAAAACTTGAAAAATCACAAACTAGACCAAATACTATTTATTAATAGTATTCATAGGTTGCATTTAGGTATACAAATACCGAAAGCCACAAGTATGTATCGAATATAAGAATAATCAGTGTAAAAACAACAAACTGAAATCTCGTAGTCACGAGATACCAGACGTGAGTTCAGCCAGCCATTTGTCGCTAATGTTTGTCAGACTGTTTTTGACGCAACAAGTTAAACCGAACGACCACTTCGACAACCGGTCAAAATAATTATCAGACATTTTGACTACTGGCTATCGCTGAACGCAGATCATGCATAGCACCGAGTGTCACTTGTAGTATAAAACCACGTGGCAGGTAATTCGATGATAAAAATAAAGTGCGCTATGTGTGTTTTATCTATAGGCATTATTCAAAGCTAAATCGGAAATAAGTTAACGCGTAATCAAATTCGCGGAGCTAGCCGTCTGTTCGAAATTTTCGCGGTATATTTAATTCGTGAACATAATATATTTGCGTGCACGGTAGGCTACAAGTTCAGTGTACAAGGTCATAGCTGCTTGCAAATTAGGTTACCACACTGACATAGCAACAAGTACGTTACGTCACTGTTCTTGTTAAAACATCAAACATCCTCCGCGTATTCCGACAGTATTTTCTATTTGAAATACTAACACACGCGAGAAGGTTTTACACTGAGATAAATTTTAAAAATGTTTATAATTGGCGAATCAGTTACATGTACCTTGGCTGCGATCACGGAAAATCGACACCCCTAAGTGTGTTCTTCTCCCGCGATCTCAATTCAAAGATCAATTTGGTTACAAAAAACATGCATCGCAAACTGCTAGTCATTGTTACAATATTGCATCGCGATTGCAAGATTTTGCATCGCTTTTTGCGATGCGAACCCGGTCATTTTGCAGCCTGATTAGTGTGTGTAATTTCATCTCCCTCTGTTGTGTGAAGATACGGTGAATACTTATGAGTCTTAGTATTAGTTTGTGTAATTTCATCTCCCTCTGTTGTGTGAAGACAAGGTGAATACTTGCGAGTCTTAGTATTAGTGTGTAATTTCATCTCCCTCTGTTGTGTGAAGACAAGGTGAATACTTACGAGTCTTAGTATTAGTGTGTGTAATATACTCAATACTAGCACAGTCACAGAATGTTTTAATGGGGTATGTTTTTTGGTCGAGGATCAATTGGGGCCTATTGGGCTATTTGTTGTTCCAGCCAGTGTACCACAAAGTATATCAAAGGCCGTGGTATGTGCTGTTCTGTCTATGGGATGGTGTGTATAAAAGATCCCTTGCTACTAATGGAAAAATACAGCACATTTCCTCACTAAGACTGAGAATTAACAAATGTTTGACATCCAATAGCTAATAACTGTCTGCTCAAGTGATGTTGTTAACAAGAATCTTTTTGGATATTTATTTTTTAAAATGCTTTTCCACTGATAAATTATATAAAAAATTCACCTTCCTTAAAGTTATTTTGGCACCGTTTGTCATCTGATATTATTAACAGGCTTTTAGTACTCTGTGTCATTTCATAAGAAATAAAAAAAATTGTTGGATACACTGTTATGAACACCAATGGAAATATATGAGACAAAGTGTTAACAATTTGAATACGTTGCATAAAAAACCCTTTGAAAATTATAATTTTGCCTTGTAAATTGTGTGAGATTTGCGTTTACCATAGACACCCAATATCCGATGTATTTTTCGTGCTAGGGTGTCATTAAACATTCATTCATTCTAAATTGTGTATGAACCTTGCATATATATGTACTATCATAATTTTTTTTTATCTTGCAGAATGTTCCTTACGTGTTTTGCCGGTCAAAGCAAGGTACTTATTGTTATTTTGCATTAAAATGTTTGAAAATTAAGACATCGGTCTGTAGTGTGAGCTTGGCTCAGTATGCTCAATCACATGTTAAACGCAATAACAATCAATACTTAGAAACTAGAAATTAATACTGTATACATCCAAGATGAACTGAATACTCGAGACTGGATAACTATTTGCTGATGGAGTGTATTTGGTATTATCGTGTTGATCTAAATTAAGACAAAGGGTCTGGCACACTGTGTTAGTTACACTGATAATGCTTAGCATTAAACCCATTAGGAATGTTAGGAACCATTTAAACTGCTTGTCTATTTTCGTTCTGAAAAAATCGAAAGGGTGACAAGAATATGTTTTACAAATTTAATACTCCCAAGCTATAAGTGGTGCATGGTGGAAATATTTTGCGTAAAAAAATTGGCATAATCTTTTTATTTAGTAGTAATTTAGGTAAATAATTCGTCAATAATTCACTCTGTAACTGATGTTTTGTGTTATTTCAGCTCTGGGCCGTGCGTGTGGTGTGACGAGACCAGTGATTTCGTGTTCCATCATCAAGAAGGATGGATCCCAGCTCACTCCTCAGATCCAGGCCATGTGTCAGAGCATCGAGAAACTTCTCATCTAGTCTTCACTGCAGAGTTCTCTCCCTTGGACATCTGACATTTTCACATTCATCAATGTTCTCTTTCTTGTATTCACTCTGATTTTAGTTACAAGCTGATAGTCAGTGTGAAATGTAAAGCTATTAATTGTGGGGCATTAAATTTTTATTATTTTTTCATATGGTAGTTACCATTTCTTTTGTTGCCTGCCTCATATAAATAATATATATACTTCACTAATACTCGATGTTTTTCAGTAGTCCAGGTGACAAGCAGAAATTTAGCTCGTGATCTCAAAATTCCAGCAGAAATACTAAAGATAACTACAGTCCGTCTCATCCTTCTATAAAGATTGTTTTTGTAAATAATTTCAGTTTAGTTTGACGTAAAGAAAACAATGAAAGTGTTTTGGAAAAGCAAAACAAAAAACCCTATTTTTGTGTGCAATTTTGAAAACAGTCTGCTCAGAAATAAATAACTTGTAGTAAATTTATAGTATGAAAAAAGGCGTTCCCTGTGGGATGGACTATAGATACTAATCAGTGTTAGTTTAATTTGTTTTGTTTTTAAATCTTTGGTAATAATTCAGTGTTTCTGCTGAGAATTCATGATGTAAATGGACATTTACCAGTTGACCAATAATGAAATATACCAAGAATTTGGGTACATTTTTCATTAAATTCAAGTTGAAATCTCTCTTAATTAGATTTTGTTCTTATTATTTACAGTCAAACTTGCTCAACTGTTCATTCTAAGCATACATGCATAGTTTTATATATCATGTTGATGTCTTTTATAATGCTGCTTGATACAGTTTCTTCCACTGGTCACTCCATCTCATTCGTGTTGTAAACAAACTGGTTTATGTTTTATTAAAAGTACTTTAGTAACTAGCTGAACATTTTGTTAGTTATGGGGTTATTGTGTCCAAGGCGCTGTTGTGTACTAAGGCATATGTATGCAATGTTGTAAATATAGACATATTAACGACGCTAAGAATTTCATGCTTATGTGTATGCTGCCAAGGTGGCAAGCCATTTTCTAAACAAACTCCCAGCTTCATTTCATCTTCATCTCTTGGTTTGTCATGGAATCATTCTAGAGTCAGATTGGACAGGACGCTTCAGGCTGTTTGATAATTCCAAAATGGCGTCTGGAAGAATTTTGTTTGTTTTCTCATCTATATGGAATCTTTTTTTTTATTATTACATTGCTGTTCAGTATCTGTATACTGTTTACCATGAAATTATTTTGGGATGACATCTTGTAATAAATAATTAAAAATAAATTTGTCTTAAAACATTTCTTTTCACAGTATCTCTTATTCTGTTTTACCATGAACTAATATTGAGATGATGTCTTGTAATAAGAAATTTAAAAGAAAAACATTTGTCTTAAAACATTTGTTTTTCACAGTGTCTGTATATACTGTTTTACCATGAAATCATGTTGAGATGACATCTTGCAATAACTAATTTTTAAAAAGAAGTATTTTTCTAAAACCATTGCTGTTAACACTGTCTGTGTACTGTTTTGCCATGAAATGATGATGAGATAACATATTGTAATAAATAATTAAAAGAAAAGTATAATTTGTCTTTAAACCATCCACTTTAACAGTTATGTTATAGCTGCTGGTCTTGGCTTAAAGGTAAATACATTTTTGGTTTGTATAAATTGCAAACACCAGACACTTATTTTGACAGAATGCCATGTGCCATTATCTTTAATTTACAAGTGGAAAAAAAGAAGGGAACACATAAATATTAACAGCAAATATTGACTGCAACCAGAACTCTCATCCACAGTATCAGGAAGTTAACTGTGCCACTAGCAGTCAGTCCCACAGTACCGACATTCAGTCCTAAATTCTATCTATGTATGGGGGGCAGGACATGGCACAGTTGTAGAGCGCTTGCCTGTCGGTGGGCCCATTCGGCTATTTTTCGTTACAGCCAGTGCACCACGACTGGTATATCAAAGGCTGTGGTATGTGCTATCCTGTCTGGGATGGTGCATATAAAAGATCCCTTGCTGCTAATCGAAAAGAGTAGCCCATGAAGTGGTAACAGTGGGTTTCCTCTCTCAATATCTATGTGGTCCTTAACCGTAAATAAAATGTGTTGGAATGTGTTGTTAAATAAAACATTACCTTCCATCTGTGTATTGTATACAGGAGTAACTGCTGTAGTAGTGAATGAAACTTGGTCTCGATTACTATGTGTTCCCTTATTTCTTTCCAACAGTATATTTACAACAGCAATTCAAAATTGGCACCGCCATGTTTTTTTCCCCCTTTCTTGGGGGTGGACGTCGGGGGGGGGGGGGGGGGGGGAGAGAAGAAAATCTTAGGTCATTTAGACAGCTGATTTGCAGCCAAGATATGTATCCGGTATCTGTGCCTAACAAATATTTTGCATATGTATGGCAATATTTATACTTAAACGAGCCCCATCGTATCCGACTGCTCTAGGGGTAAAACGCTTGCTTGATGCGCGGTCAGTTTGGGATTGAACCCCGTTGGTGGGCCCATTGGGCTATTTCTTGTCCCAGCCAGTGCACCACAATTGGTATACCGAAGGCCATGTTATTAGCTATCCTGTGTGGGAATGGTGCATATAAAAGATCCCTTGCCACTAATGGAAACAATAGCCGATGATTAATTAATCAATGTGCTCTAGTCCTTAAACAAAAAGTTTTTTCTTTTTTTCCCCAGACTGATCTAAAAAGACTACCCAGCTTAGATTTTTAAACAAGACTACTACCATCTCACTTTGCTTGGAGACTGGAGGTTTAAGGTTAAAAGCAATAACAAAAATAAAATTTGTTGTGAAATATTTAATGCCCATGTCGCCTGCCCAGTTTTTCACCACTTTTGGAATGCAGTGCAAAATATTTTTAACATTTGACGTTTCTTGCATTTATTACATACCTTACAATCAGTGTTAAAGAGTCGTGAGATCTAAAAAAAAATTTATTCGCACACAATTCGAGATATTTCTCCTATAAGGCCATTCAACAAGGCGTCGCTGGACACTGTAAACGCATAATTAGGCTGGCTGGCTATGCTGTCGTCCCGCGTGTTAAGACTCGTGAGTCCAAAACCAACAGACAGCAGGTTGATGCCATCGTCTATGAGCCTCTGCTTCTGCTGCTGCGTCGTGGAGACATCGTCGGTCTTGCTGTCGATGAGCACGATCGCGTACCTCTTGGCCCCAGACCGGTAATAGATGGAGAAGAGACTTCGCGCCACGCTCAGCGGAATCCACGGTTTCGTTCCGGAGAACTCCGGAATGATTCCGTCGATGATTTCGTTGAGAGTCCTATTGTCGGAGCTGAAGCCAGACATGATTCTGGCGGTGCTGCTGAACATGGTGATGGACACACGGACGTCGCCCGTCGTCATGTAGGTGACAAGCTGTCGCATGAAGTCCGTTACGTAAGGTGAGTACATGACGTCAGACTCGTCCGGCGTCAGACGTTTGGTGCTGTCCGAATCGTCGACGATCAAAGCGACGTCTGCGAATCCGGAAACGCACACGTCTGCTCATAAAGAAAGGGACACATGAATGAATGTTTAAAGGAACACACCCTAGTTACGGCTAGTTGTTAACCATTACGGCGTTGTTTTTCGCTATTAAACCCATTTTTTCACAAATAAAATTGCACTTTACTTACCGTTTATTATTTAGAATATACATTTCCATTCACCTGAAGTGTTTTTTTGGTAATCCTGGTTTTTGTAATACCATAAAATGCATTTTTCGTATTCCATAAATCGCACGCACGTCTGAGAAAAAACCGTTGAGCAGACAAGGTCTAATCTATTTTTAGAGGGATATTTCCATTTCAGTGTCACAGACGTTGGTATATCACGTGGCCATTATCATTTTGGTTCGGTTTGTTTTCTCGTGCACGGTTCGCGCAATCAACATCCGATTTGTTGTTGTTCATTTGTGAGATTTTTCTTCACAGTTCGTGAAAATTTTCAGTAACAATAAAGTTCAGACAAGTAAGTATCGCAATACAAAACGTTACAAACCCTTAAAACCAATACTTTTGCTAAGTTCTACGATATCTGCAGAGGGGATACAACCACGACAGAACAGTTGGAACATGTCCAGGAGAGGTGAAAAGAACGCACCCCAAGTCTGTGAAATTTGTCGTGACGTAGGCATTGTTGTGCTTCGAGCGACATCTACCGGTGACATTAGAATACAAACTTTCAAAATTATTTCAAGCAATTGGGACATGGGGATTCCCATGGTATTTATCAATATAAAACCTGCTTTTTCACTCCATTTGATAAAAACGTGATCTAAGTGTGTTACAGGTTTGTAGATTAACCAAATTATAATTTATTTTCGCTGGATGGAACTAGGGTGTGCGGCTTTAACGTCACCCAAGCACAACAATAGAGATCGTTTATTACTTTTATTTATCTTGTACGGCTGTCAATACATGCATCTATCAATTCAAATTACGTTTTTACACAGTTTTTATATAATTGTAGGGCTATGCTCATGCTTACCTTTATTTAAAGGACATACCCTACCGTATACGCAAATGTGTTCGCGAATAAAATATACAGCGAAAATCGCGAACACGATAGCACCGTGAATTTAATTACGCGCGAACTTATTTCCGATTTGGTATAATATTATTTACCTAATCAGAGGTCTGCAAGGTCACGTGATTCTGTGAACCTGCCTGGTCACGTGGATTTGATCGAAGTGACACACAGTTGGGTGCAAGTCTGTACGTAATTTCAGTTTTGTTTGTTTTCTTTGTAACCTTGAATGGAAGTTTGCAGGTACCACCAATAATGAAAAGTTATTTCTTATGATATTTGCATTTTTCAATGTTCTGTATCGTGTGCGTGTTCCATCGATAACATGACAATAGTCTTTATCAGACATAGGCTACATACAACATTGACGTCCCGTTGACAGCATGGTGAACATGTCCAAGTGTGAGCGTAAAATTATCATTGAAAAGAGTTTGGCAAATGAAATATGGGTATTTTTGATTTTATTATCGCGGGACACAGTCGCGAAAATAATTCCTCACGAAAATGTAAAATGAAAACCCTATCGCGAATTATTTTAGCCGCGAAAATATTTGCGTATACGGTAGTTTCAACCCGTGAAAATTAACACTAAGTTTAGTTAATCTACTATCCTGTAACACATTTGGATAAAGTTGCAATGTAATGAAATGTGAGTCTGTGACTTAAAGATAGACTAAAACTCGACTCCATAACTGTTACTTCTCAGACGTACGTGCGTTTTTAAAAATATGACAAATGCATTTTGTGATATTAAAACCACCAGGATGACCAAAAACACTTCGAATGTAAGAAAATTGATAATCTAAACAATAAAATATAAAGTATGATTTAAGTTATCAAAAACGGTTATAATAGTAAAAAAATATGCGTTAGTGTTTAAAATCTAGGGTATGTCCCTTTAACACCAAATAATCTATGTGTATTTTTGTGCTGGGGTGTCGTTAAACATTCACGTTTTTCGTGTACTTATTGCGTGAATCCACGAATCCGTGTCCGTGTTGATCGTTTCCACAAAGCCCGTGCGCGGATACCCATCCGTGAAAGAACAATGAATGAAATTAATTTAAAAAACTTTAAAGGACACTGTAACACTTCTTGCCCGTATTGATGGTGATTCGTTTACCCGCGCACGATTCACGGATATCATAGAAACAGACCCAGTAAAGCTAGGCATCCATCAAAACGTGATCCGTGTATGCATGAATTGAACATCCATAAATACGTGTTGAAATACGTCAAAACACTAAATATGGAGGGGGGGGGGGGGGGGGGGATGTCTTTGATGTCATCGAGGTCATGCCAGCCTCAAAATAACGCATCCGTGTTGGTAAAAAATCGCCCAAAGATGTTTCGCAACGTCTTTCCTTTGTAGGCGGGGCGGGACGTAGGCCAGTGGTAAAGCGTTCGCTTGATGCGCGGTCGGTTAAGGATTGATCCCTGTCGGTGGGCCCATTGGGCTATTTCTCGCTCCATCCAGTGCACCACGACTGGTACCACAAAGGGCGTGGTATGTACTATTCTGTCTATGGGGTGGTGCATATAAAATACCCCTTGCTGCTAATCGAAAAGAGTAGCCCATGAAGTGACGATGGCGGGTTTCCTCCCTCAATATCTGTGTGGTCCTTAACCATATGTCTGACGCCATATGCCATATAACCGTAAATAAAATGTGTTGAGTGCGTCGTTAAATAAAACATTGCCTTCCCTTTGCAGCGATTTTTTTACGGACGCGGATCACGGATCCCGTATGATGCTTTACCCGTGAAACATCGCGCACGGTCCACGGATAGGGTAGAATCAGACACAGTACTTTATAATTAATAGTTCACGGAAAGTGAACAGGAGAAAAGCAGGCCTGTATATAAAAACAGCTTTAGGCCTAGACCTAAAAAAAGGGCAGCTTTTCGCATACTATGTCGGTTTATAGTAGCCTAAATCGATAGGCCCACAATTATAGTCCTTCCCACTGGGAACGCCTTTTTTATACTTCGGAATTTACTACAACTTATTTATTTCTGAGCCAATTGTTTTCTAAATTGCACACACAAATAGTTGTGTTTCTTTCTTCTTCTTTTTTTTTGTTTTCTTTTTTTTTCAAAATGACTTTTACTTTTCTTCTTACGTCAAACGAAACTGAAATTATTCACCAAATTTTTTTTTGTAGGAAGGTGGGACGGACTGTAGAACCTTGCATATCATATAATTGTAAAGTATAAGCCTATGGATAATCTTCTATTCAAGTGCACACACATGGGCGTCCACAGGAACCTTTTCAGAAGAGGGCAAAACATGTTGGTAAATAAGTATTTAGCATACGCTTGCGAGATGGGACAGGGCCTAGTGTAGGATCTAAACATCAAATTCCGGAAAAAAAAGTATACAGATATTCGGGCAAAATGTGCTAATCTGATTCCCTTTTATCATGTATTTCCATCATTCTACACTCAGAATTAATTGTAATCCATGTACAAATGCATAGTGATTCATTGCAACCCTATATAGCTGTTTTTAATTATGCTAATGTGAATAAATTTGTTATCCAGATTCGGGCATTTTTGTTTATTTCGGACAAAAGCCAGCCCCCCCCCCCCCCCCCCCCCTCCTATACAAATGGGATCTACGAATGTGCAGGCATGGTGAAAGTAAGTTAAGGGGGCTGACTAAAGTCGATTTTGTACAGCGGTTCAGAGTCATGCTTCACTGGGTAAATTGAAAACTAGAGGTTCTGAAATGTATTTTCCTGCATTCTACAAGTCTTAACTTTTTAAATGCTTTTTTTCACAATGTAAGTCTATATATATAGGGCCTAACTACCGTACTACCTTATAGACGATGCATGACGACGAATAACTTACAAAAACGATTGCCTGAACACTTGATGAAGTACAACACCAAACGTAAATTGAATGTGCAAATATATAAAAGGTGGTCTCTGAAAAGCCACTTTCATTTATGAAGTAGTCTTTGAGGGAACGTTAAACAAGAGATGGCAAGGTTGACAGCTGAGGAACCTGAACGTGCCTTAGGCATGCTTCAAGTCGGAATTTCGAGTAGAGTCATCGCACATCGGTTTGGATGCCACCATTCAACAATCACTAGACTCCACAGGAGATACTAGCAGACAGGAACCACTAAGGACCGTCCACGTCCAGGCCAACGACGTGTTACGACACCACGACAAGATCGACATATTGTTCGCCTCCATATTCGTGATCGAACGCTGCCAGGACTGCACCAACTGTTCAAGGTCGATGAGGGGTTATCAGCGCAGACACTGTACGTCGCCGTCTTCGTTCTGCTGGGCTGCGTGCTTAATGACCATATGTTGGACCTATCCTGACTGATCGACATCGAAATGAGCGCCGACGTTTGGCAGGAAGGTATCGTTATTGGAGATTACAACGTTGGCATGGTGTGCTATTCTTTGCTTATCCCGTTTCCATTTAAGGAATGCTGATGGTCGGTTGCGTGTGTGACGTAGGCGTGGAGAACGTTACCACAATAACTGCCTTGTCCAGACGGATCGATGGGGTGGAGGGAGTGTCATGCTGTGGAGCGGGATCAGTTATCATAACCGAACAGCACTGCCGTGGCAGAATGAATGCCATTTACTACCGTAATAACACAGCACATGTTACAACACAGTATTTAGCGAACAATAATGTCCATTTGCTTGAATGGCCAGTACTGTCCCCTGATTTATCGCCAATAGAGAATCTATGGGATTATCTTGGTCAACGCATCTCACGTCGTCCACAAATGAATAACCTTAGAGAACTGGAAAACACACTACAGCAGGAGTGGAATGCTATCCACCAGAATACTATTCGCAAATTGATCGGGTCGATGAGAAGACGTTGCATGGCTTGTGTTGCTGCAGATGGTGGTCATAAGCGCTGTGACGGTACATGCTCTTAATTTTGTTTTCGCCTGTGGCGATATTAATTGTTTTAGAGGCCGTGTGCAGTTCCAAATTGCACTTAAGCCCAGATGGGCAACTTGTTACGTAATACCTTTGCGCGACGGTCGTCTAATACACACCCAGAGCAGGTGTGGAGGCCATGTGGCTAGTAGTTACGTAATATCTCTGGTAGTGCTGTTTATGGCCAGGGGATTGCTCGCGGAATGGCGACAGCTAGTCTGACGATCAGAGAAAAATATACCGACTCTGGTCGTGGTGGAAACTCACATGATAAGATTCGGTGCCGCGATGTACCCCCAGGCGATATTCGATTTATAATAAATAGCTAGTGTTTTAGAGTTATGAGCAGAAGCAAAAAGGACGACTCCCAGGGAACGTTAGTCCGTTTGGACTTTGGTAAATATATTATTTCTGCTCTGTTGTATAATCTTGATGTGACTGATGTGACTTTAAATATTTTAATACTGTATTATACCAATATTCTTTAGACAGTGTCTTCGGTCATCTGACGAAGTAAATCGTAGTCTTACTGTTCTATATTTATACGAGTATTTGGTAATATAAAGCTTAGCCAGTCATCCTAGAGGACCTAGGTAAACTGTAGGTTATTGTCTTTATTGTGATAGGTACCAGTATTAATTCTGTGTTACAAGGTTACTGAATGAGTAGTTAGGGTTAATTAAAAATTAACCAGTTAGGAATAGAGCTGTAATTCCTTTATTAATTAAGTTCCCCTGGAAGCGTTTCTCAATTATCACACGTGTGGGTGTTGTGTCACGGTGAAGTGATTAGCATATTGTGTAAACTAGACACCTAGAGATTAACTAATTAAGTGATCAGTTCTGGGTTGTTATTATTGTGGTTATTAATTAACTACTGCGGCTGTACATTTGTCAGCGTAGGTTAATACAGATTCCAAAGTGTATTGTGTTTTGTTGTGTTTTCTAGTGAACTAAACGTGCTATAATAATATATACTTATATAAGATCGTATCTCTGATCATACCTAGACGAGCCATACTCGGGTAAATACCGCCCGTTACAGAGAGATCTAATAGATATACAGTTATTAGAGATATTTGGACAATCGTGTTTTATTCAGTTACGGGTATTGTAGAATCCCCGTGACAGGAGTAGAAAATTGGGGGCTCGTCCGGGATCTGAAACGGGACATGCATATTTAAAAAAAGTATTGTTTGTAAATGGGGGCTTTATAAATTATTTTTACAAATAATTAGAAGTAGCAACGTTGTTCACTAGAAAATAATTAATAATAAGTGCGTCATATCTAAACATGGATAAGAATTTGCTGGATAGGCCTACGCTCAGTGTAGTGGAGATTAAGCGAGCACGTAAGGCCGAGTTGGTTGAAATCGCGAGTGAGCGGGAAATTGATTTAACATCAGCTAAAACCTTAGGTGATATAAAGACAATTATTATCCAGGAAGTTTTTGGTGATAGACCTGTTATGGAAGACAGTGAGATTGTTCCAGAGATAGAGATAAATGAGTTAAGTGTGGAACAACAATTAGCTTTTAAAAAACTTGAGTACGAAAGAGAAGAACGTGCATTAGATAGAGATAGAGATAGAGAAGAGAAAGAGAGAGAAAGAGAAGAACGTGCATTAGATAGAGAAGAGAGAGAGAGAGAGAGAGAGAGAGAGAGAGAGAGAGAGAGAGAGAGAGAGAGAGAGAGAGAGAGAGAGAGAGAGGGATAGAGAGAAAGAAGATAGAGATAGAGAAGATAGAAATAGAGAAAGAGAAGAGAGGGATAGAGAGAGAGAGAGAAAGAGAAGAGAGGGATAGAGAATTCCAGTGGAACATGATTTAAAATTGAGTACTGAAGAAGTTAGACGGGAAGCCGGAAATGGTTTTAACATGTCGGAGGCTTATAGATCAGTGCCTGTATTTGATGACCAGGAGGTAGATATGTTCTTCCAACTTTTTGAACGGGCCGCTAAGCAGCTAAATTGGCCGCAGTCTAAGTGGACATTGTTAGCCGTGTCTAAGTTTAAGGGGAAGGCTAGTGTAGCTTATAATTCAATGAGTGATGAGCGAGCAAGTCAGTACGACCTAGTTAAGGCGGCAGTGTTGAGGGCGTATGAATTACGACCTGAGGATTATCGTTTACGGTATAGCGAGTTGAGAAAAACGCAGGGTCAGTCTTATAGTGAGTTTGTGGCTAAGAAGGCAGGGATGTTTGATAAATGGGTTGTTTCTCATCAGGTAGAGTCATATACCGAGTTACGGGAGTTGTTGATCTTACAGGACATTAAAAATGGATTACCAGTTAGCTTACGTATTCATTTAGAGGATCGTGATGTCAAAAAGATAGAGGAGGCAGGCATAGTGGCAGATGATTACGTGTTAATACACAAAGCTCAGGCAGTACAGGGTAGCTCTATACAACAGGGTGATAAGAAGAAATTTCAGCCAGGTTTTTCCCGGGAAAGTAACTATCGGGGAGAGTCTTCTAGTTGGTCAGCTAGTCAGGCAAGGAATGCACCTGGTGGGCAAAGTAAGGATAAACCTGCATTATCAGCCAATGCACGAACTTTTCGTCCACATTGCAGTTACTGTAACAAGGATAACCATCTTGTCGGGGACTGTTTTAAAAGGAAACGCGATAATGCGCAAGTGGTCGGTTTAGTGAGGTCAGCTCCGTTAGCGAGAGAGTTAATGGTTAGTCCCTTGGCAGAGAAAGTAAACCCGTATGTGTCCACTGGTATGGTTTGTGATGTGAAACAAGAATTGAGTCCTAAAGCAATATCAATCTATAGAGATACCGGGTGTAGTCAGAGTCTGATCACGCAAGAGTTTTTAGCTGGTATTGAGAATTCAGATACAGGACGTAGTTTGGCTTTAACCTCGGTTACTGGAGAAAATATGGTTGTCAGGTTACATAAGGTTTTCTTGTGTTCGAAGTTTGTGACGGGACCAGTCGTTATGGGTGTTGTGAAGGACTTGCCTGTTGAAAACATAGGAGTTTTGTTGGGTAATGATTTGACTAGTCAGTGTTGTCAGCCGAAATGTGACCAATTGTTAATTAAAGACAGCCCTTTACCAATAGAAGAGTGTGAGGTTGATGAGATTAGATATCCTGCGTGTGTAAAGTCTAGGGCTATGGCCAGAGAGGTAGCACGAGACCCAGAGGATATTTGTGATTTGTCTGATACGTGTGTGAGCCATGAAAGTGGAGTGGATGAGGTTATCAGTAAAATGGTAGATAAGTCAACTGACGAACTAAATGTGGTGGAACCTGTTGACCTCCCGCAGAGGGTAATTGAACCAGTTGTGTTTGATAGAGGGGCCTTACCTTGTATTAGACGAGAGTTAATTCTAGAGCAGGGGACTGATCCAAATTTGTTGGCAGCTCGCACTACCTTGTTAACTGTGGACAAGGGAGTATTAATGAATAAGAGAGTTAGAGATAGAAAGGATAGGAAACAACTGAATCATGCTCAGAGCAAAATAAAATCAGTATTTGATAGGAAGGCTAGGAAGCAACTGAGCCATGCTCAGAGCAAAATAAAATCAGAGTTTGATAGGAAGACTAGGAGTCGGGAATTTAAACCAGGGGATAAGGTGCTGCTGTACCTTCCCATTAAACGGGGTTCATTACAGAACAGGTATTTCGAGCCCTATGTTGTGCACAAACGGGTTAATGAGACAGGGTATGTGATAAACACTCCTGATAGGGTTAGGAAAAGTAGGTATTGTCACATCAATTTGCTAAAAGGTTATTTTGACAGACTGCCGATAGTTCCAGTGATACCTGTCCAAATTGAGAGTCACTCAATTTCCTGTGATGACGTCAAGACTGCCGAAATCAAGTTGGCCAATGGCCAGATTCTAGCAGTCTTGAGCCCCCAGCGAGCAAAGCTGTCTACATTGATACAAGACAATGTTTCCATTTGTCAGGACCTTCCAACGGTTACTAATACCTTAAGCCAGGATGTGCGCCTGGAACCCAACGCTACACCGATTCGACAGCATGCCTATCGGAGAAAACCTGGAAGACGTGCGACACTGGAAAAGAAAGAAACGAAGTTCCATTGGTCAGGTGAATGCGAGAAGTCATTCAACCGTCTCAAGCAGATGCGCTACTCGTCTCCCGTGATGGCAGCACCAGACTACCGAATGCCGTTCAAGCTAGCTGTGGGTGCCAGTGACGTGGGTGCTGGAGCTGTGCTGTTCCAAGAAGACGAAGACGGACTGGACCATCCAAATGAAAGCCTCCAACCAGAGAGTTTGAGATGGAGTCTTCTTCTGCAAGAATACCCAATTACCATTGAACATATCAAGGGCACATCCTTTTTTGTTCGTTGTCATTATGTATGATCCATCTATTGCTGTTCACAACAAAAACATGTATTGCTTAGGTATTCTTTTCAAAATCCAAATATTTCTTGGTGGTGCGTTTTCAATGCTGTTCAGTATATATACATCAACTGATAAATATAAGTACCTTCCCCAACCCACAAAACAACCCCCCACACAACAAATCTAGATCCAGAAGGGGGCAAGTGACTCCCCTGCCCCCTCCCCCCTCCGCTGCGGACGCCCATGTGTACACGTCTTTTTAAAGACACAATGAAAATAGTGATTTATTTTATACAACTATCTACTCACAAGCAAAACGTTTGCGTCTATTATATATAATATTTTTCCTGTTTTCACTGTTTTATTAAATTAACAGACCAATAATTGGGTCAAAATTAATATTAACGTAACACAGCAGCCTAAAAGCTTTGCCTCAATGTCATTTAAATGGCTATTCAGGTAAGTAAATAGAACTTACTTTCAGAAGACGTCGAACCTGTAGATCTGGTGGTTGGAATAGTAGTTGGTGTAGTGGTTGGTGTGGTAGTTGGTGTAGTAGTTGGTGTAGTGGATGGTGTAGTGGTTGGTGTGGTAGTTGGTGTAGTGGTTGGTGTAGTGGTTGGTGTAGTGGTTGGTGTGGTAGTTGGTGTTGTGGTTGGAGTAGTGGTTGGTGTAGTAGTTGGTGTAGTAGTTGGTGTGATAGTTGGTGTTGTGGTTGGTGTAGTGGTTGGTGTAGTAGTTGGTGTGGTAGTTGGTGTTGTGGTTGGTGTAGTGGTTGGTGTAGTAGTTGGTGTTGTGGTTGGTGTTGTGGTTGGTGTAGTGGTTGGTGTAGTAGTTGGTGTGGTAGTTGGTGTGGTAGTTGGTGTGGTAGTTGGTGTAGTGGTAGTTGGTGTAGTGGTTGGTGTAGTGGTTGGTGTTGTGGTTGGTGTAGTGGTTGGTGTGGTAGTTGGTGTAGTAGTTGGTGTAGTGGTTGGTGTTGTGGTTGGTGTGGTAGTTGGTGTTGTGGTTGGAGTAGTGGTTGGTGTAGTAGTTGGTGTAGTAGTTGGTGTGATAGTTGGTGTTGTGGTTGGTGTAGTGGTTGGTGTAGTAGTTGGTGTGGTAGTTGGTGTTGTGGTTGGTGTAGTGGTGTGGTGTTGTGGTTGGTGTGTGGTTGGTGTGTTGTGGGTGGTGTAGTGGGTGGGTGTGTAGTGGTTGGTGTGGTAGTTGGTGTGGTAGTTGGTGTGGTAGTTGGTGTAGTGGTTGGTGTAGTAGTTGGTGTTGTGGTTGGTGTTGTGGTTGGTGTAGTGGTTGGTGTAGTTGTTGGAGTAGTAGTTGGTGTAGTGGTAGGCGTAGTGGTTGCTGTAGTTGTTGGTGTAGTAGTTGGTGTAGTGGTAGGCGTAGTTGTTGGTGTAGTGGTAGGCGTAGTGGTTGGTGTAGTGGTAGGCGTAGTAGTTGGTGTAGTGGTTGGTGTAGTGGTAGGCGTAGTGGTTGGTGTAGTGGTAGGCGCAGTTGTTGGTGTAGTGGTAGGCGTAGTTGTTGGTGTAGTGGTAGGTGTAGTGGTTGGTGTAGTGGTTGGTGTAGTGGTAGGTGTTGTAGTTGGTGTAGTGGTAGGTGTAGTTGTTGGTGTAGTGGTAGGTGTAGTTGTTGGTGGTGTAGTGGTAGGCGTAGTTGGTGTAGTCGTAGGTGTAGTGGTTGGAGTAGTAGTTGGAGTAGTTGTTGGTGTAGTGGTAGGTGTAGTGGTTGGAGTAGTAGTTGGTGTAGTGGTAGCTGTTGTAGTTGGTGTAGTTGCTGGTGTAGTAGTTGGAGTAGTTGTTGGTGTAGTGGTTGGTGTAGTGGTAGGTGTAGTTGTAGGAGTAGTAGTTGGTGTAGTGGTTGGTGTAGTTGTAGGTGTAGTAGTTGGTGTAGTTGTTGGCGTTGTAGTCGAATCTGAAAGGAAGAAGAAGAAGAAAAGTATTTTGGGTCCTGATAGAAATCTAGCCTGTCGATATAAAATTTTGAAGTTAATTAGAAATAGTGTAAAAAAATAGTTGACTTTAGTAACGAAAAATGTAATAACCACATTGATATTATACAAAATATTTACATCGTCCAAATACGTTACGGTGAAGTTAAAACTCAATATAGTCCAGCTGCTAAGGCTCAAACATCAATGAACTCGTTTACTTTTTCAGGAAAGCATAAAACTTGACATATGGGGGGGGGGGGGGGGGGGGGGGGGGGGGGGGGGGGGGGCCATTTTAAGGAACGAGATCCCCAAAATATCTTCCTCTTTTGGCCCAAATTATATTGAATATCTGCTTAAAAGTCCCAAGATTCTGGAAAATTATATTCGCTGGGAATACTAAACATCGCTACTCTATTTTGCAAAACGTTTCGTTTGAAATTTTATGCCACTATCCTCAGTCATTTTTTATGACTTAAAATAGAAATGGCTGTTTTGCACATATTTTAAATGGCTAATAGTATTTAAAAATGACAAGAGCCACAGTTTTTAAAAAGTCTAGCGACTATATATGTAACTTTAAGAATAAAGTGTTTTTGGGGGACGAAATAAATGAATAAATCTACATGTACTATTATTTCCAGTCATTTTTAATAGGTCAAATATCCGTGCCACTATACTTATAGGTTGCATATAACCAAATCAAATACCATAGATGACAACTGTCACATGTGAACTGGCTAAACGTGCTACACGCAACCTTTCCATCGACATATACGCCATGGAACCTTTCCATCGACATATACGCCATGGAACCTTTCCATCGACATATACGCCATGGATATAAATACTACAGTCCCTTACAAATCATAATTCTGCACAAAAATCAATTGCCGGGTACCATCCTATACATGAATTTACTCGCCAGGTGAAACATTTTAGAACAATAAGTCCTTTCACATTTACCACCAATGGCAGGACTGGTAGTATTAACTGAGCTACGAAAAGTTAGGTGCACTTCAAACTTTGACCCGGTGAGATGCTATTTGCTATACTGCTACCTTTAAGCACCTTGCTAAGCCAACTTTCTAACTTGAACAAGATGGTCTAGTTATATTCTTACCGGGGCAGGTCGGTATTAACTGCGATAAGAGTGACGTCAGATTATCAGCATTTGGAGACAGAAACACGCGAGTCAGGTCATTGGTCATGAGATTGAGTTCCGCTTCCGGTAAACTCCCGCCAAAACTGACGCCGATTATGTCGATACCGTCTGCTATAGCGCCTGCTGCTTGGTCGATGGCCAACAGGGGCCTGCTGGAGAGAGTGCTGGCAACGTAGATACCATACCTGGAAAACATGAACGTGTAATTAACACCGTAAGCGTATGAGACGGGGAAGGGGGGTGGGGTGGGGGTGGGGGGCAACTTCCCCTTCAGTACTGGAGCAACTCTTAAAATTATTTAATTAATAAAATTAATTAATCATTGACTGTTGTATAACAAACATTTTATAAATCTGATACGGACTTTAGAGAAAATCTGCTACATTTTTATATTAGCAGCAGGGGATCTTTAATATACAATTTCCCACATATAAGAGCACGACCACGCATACCACGATATACCAGTCGTGGCGCAGTAGTTAAAACAGGACACAACCCAATGAATCCACCAAAGAGGTGCGATCCTACGAACCAAGCAGTTCGGGAAAGCGCTCCACCTACTGACTAAATCCTGCACCCACATACCATTATGACATGTTCAATGCCATGATTAAATGGTATCTGTGATATGATGTAGATGACTTTTTCAGAACACTGGGATATCTTTTAAAACAGACAAATTCAATAATGATACCTGATGATTTTAAAGTATTAACGTATCTTGTTCTATAGAGTATAATTTTGAAGTTCCTATTAAAAGGCCGTGGTATGTGCTTTCCTGTCTGCGGGAAAGTGCACATAAAAGATCCCTTGCTGCATTAGAAAATAAATGTAGTAGGTTTCCTCTAATGACTACGAGTCAGAATTACCAAATGTTTGACATCCAATAGCCGATGATTAATTAATCAATGTGCTCCAGTGGTATCGTTAAACGAAACAAACTTCCTTTTTTTCCTATTAAAAGAGGATTTTGGTCAATAAGTAGTCATCAGTTGTGTGGGGTGGAGTCCGTGAACTACCCTCGTATCTGAGTAAAACTTGTACTGAATATCTTACCTGTTTACACCAGGCCTTCCGAATTCTGCAAATTGTTCTCTCATCCTAGCCAGACCCAGATGGGCGTTCAAAGCTTTGAGTTGAGGGGTGAACGTGGACAGGGTGGTCAGCACCTCGACGTCAGTGGTGAAGTTGGTGAGGTCTCTCACGGTGTTGCTGACGAGGCTGAGGGCAAACACGACGTCCCCGAACACCGGCGACGTCAGCACCTGGGTGACGAAGTGGACGACGGCCGGTGGGTAGAGTTGGTTCTCGGACACGGCGGAGAACTTGGTGGTTTCAGAATCGTCCAGCAGGATAAAGATGTCAGCATTTTCACCGCATTCTGAAGACAAAAAAGCCCCCAATTTTCCATGGAGTTCAAATGATAATGCAGGGATTAAGTCGAAAATAACAACAACTAAATGCCTACCCCCCCCCCCTTCCGAGAAAAAACAACAGCACAACCCCCCCCCCCCCCCCCCCCCCCCCCCCCAAAAAAAAAAAAAAAACCCAACCCAAAGAAAGCACAAACAAGCGCGGTCGGTCTGGGATCGATCCCCGTCGGTGGGCCCATTGGGCTATTTTTCACTCCAGCCAGTGCACCACGACTGGTATATCAAATGCCGTGGTATGTGTTATCCTGTCTGTGGGATAGTGCATATAAAAGATCCCTTGCTGCTAATCGAAAAGAATAACCGATGAATTGGCGACAGCGGGTTTCCTCTCTCAGTATCCGTGTGGTCCGTAACCATATGTCTGACGCCATATAACCGTAAATAAAATGTGTTGAATGCGTCGTTAAATAAAACATTTCCTTTCCTTTCCGTGGAGATTATATGACTATTCATGATCTTAATCGACTTCCCCCTAACATAAAACACCCCCCCCCCAAACAACAAAGAACAACAACAAAGAAACAAACGCAACAACAACAACAGCAACAAATGAACGAAGCCCAAAGCAAATGAACACAACCATGTCTTCAACGCAATTTAAAAAAACAGGCATCCGCACAAAACAATCAAACAAAACAACTATCTTCGCTGCATTCTAAAAATAACAACAACAGCAACAGGCGTCAATGGAGATTAAATGACTATGCAGGATTTAAGTCAGTTTGAAAATATGATTAGCAGTTTGGCGAATGTTGTCAGAAATTCTACGTAGCCAAATGTATAAGTCAAAGAGCCAAAATGGTTATAGATTTACAAAGGGGCAGGCCATTTTTGAATTACTTTCTGGCGAATTAATAACAATAACAGGCATCGAAATAGCCTAGCATTAGCTGGTTTTCATTTCAGTTTATATCCAAATGAGGTATCCTCAAGAAACAAGTCGTTCTGTAGACTGTCTGCATAGGCGTACGGACTCCCGTTTGTGTAGGGAGGTAGACTGGGTTTTTACCGAATTAAACGAAAATGCCCGAATCTGGATAACAAGATTTATTCATATTAGCATTACTGCCAAACAGCTATATAGCGTTCCAAACGAACCACTACGCATTTTTACATGATTTACAACTAAATTTGCGGGTAGAATGATGGAAATACATTGTATAACGGTATCGTGTTAGCACATTTTGCCCGAATTTAAGGATTTTCTCCAGAACTAGTAGGCAGCTGCCCCTCCCCCCTCCATCTCACCCCTGTTTCGTACGCTTATGACTGTCTGTTGAGAACATATATTACAACTGCTATCCCACCTCTCCATATTGTAAGATAATTTGCTAATGTTAAAACAAGCATGCATACTTTAAGTACTTACCGAACAACTGAGCATTTCCAAAGTGGTGTGGAGAGGACAATACGACGACGACGACGACGAGGTAGGCAATGTTTGCCATTTGGATGATCTACCTCCTTACAGACAGTAATCACGCTGAAAGAGGATAACAGTGATTAGTGACTGCCTTTTCATCACAGCGGTTCGTATTCTTTTGAGCTCTGTCCGGTGCTAGTTTTAAGTTAGTAAACTGGTCTAGGAGTGGCAGTCTTCTTTGTGGCGGTGCAAGAGGGATGAAATCTCCTGTAAAGGATCTCCTCGGGAATGGCTGTCCTCATATAGACGAGGCACTAGATAGAGATTCACGGAATCAACCACTATTTTGTCACTGTGCAGAGATACAGCCTGATTATATGTTATGGTTTTGTACTTTCAGATAAGAAAAAACTTATTATGATGTTAAAGGGACATTCCCAAGTTTGCTTTATTGTAAGATCTTTCCGACTAATAAAATATTTCTACGATTAAACTTACATATTAAATATACAGTGAAACCTCTCGAAACCGGACACTCTGTAAACCGGAATTCTCTCAAAACCGAACGTTTCTCATGGTTCCTTTTAAATATATGTGCAGAAGACAACCTCTGTAAACCGAATACCTCTTAATACGGGAATTTTACTTGGTCCCGAGAGTGTCCGAGTACTGGGGGTGTGGTGATCTACGCCTCTACAACATCGTTAACTTGGTATATATTTACCGGTAAGTCTAAAGAGTGTGAGGTGTGAGTATATTAACTTTATATGGTATACCAATGTACGCTTGTTTTTATTACATCTGTTTTCATAAAGTAACCAGGTATATTTTTCACAGTTATTATTTCAGCTCGTATTTTCGTGCTGGGGTGTCGTTAAACATTCATCCGTTCGTTCATTCATTCATTCATTCATTCATCCATCCATCCATCCATCCATCCATCCATCCATCCATCCATCCATCCATCCATCCATCCATCCATCCATCCATCCATCCATCCATCCATCCATCCATCCATCCATCCATCCATCCATCCATCCATCCATCCATCCATCCATCCATCCATCCATCCATCCATCCATCCATTCATTCATTCATTCATTCTGTTATAGAATGTTATTGACGTATTTAAAATGGGTGTAATATACCGAACCACAAAAGAAACGCAAATCTTATTTTAATTTTCTTTAATTTATTTTAGATTATTGAGTCTGAATCGCGTTAGTCTGTTGAAATTATCAACGGTGTATGAACATTTCAGGTCAGTGTTAACAGACTATTCTCCGAATTAATCGCATCATGAAAAAAACAAGAAGCTATATTATAGCATATTAAAATATTCGCGTTTCTTTTCTTGTTCAGTATATAGACCTTAAAGCGGCGGCATCTGTTTGAGATGTACATCTGTGAGTTATTTTGATCATTACGTCATACACTGTAATTCCATTGGTGCTGAATGGCGTCATTTGCCAGATAAATACTAATCGGTATTTAGATTCGAGCGGCGACCCTCGGTGTCGATAATAATAATTATTATTATGGTATACATTTATATAACGTATGGTGCTTGTTGTCGGCTTAAACCACCAGACATGCCATGTACTGTCCTGTATGTAGGATTACATATATTTTTTTTCTATCAAAGACCAGTTGCTGCTAAAAGAAAATAGTAGCCTATATGGTGACAGCAATTTCTCTCCCACATACAATTACAACTATGTTTGACATACTAGCCGCTTTCCTCTGTTCAATAAAAATCAATGAATTATCTCCTGTGATGTCTTTCTCATTCTTTCCTCTTTTCACCAATGCCATCATTTCGCGAACGTTTATTTAGCATTTTTGTCTTTTTGTTTTGTTTTTAATTTTATTATTATTATTATTATGTATAATTTGTATGCTGTCAACTTCTTGTAAATTTAAAGTCTATTTAATTTAAATGTAGAAATAAGGTGGGGTTTTTTAATTATTATTATTATTATTATTATTATTTTTTTTTTACCGCGTTACACGGTTTTTATTAAAATATATTCATATTATCCCAAAGTACAAAAATATATTTTATATTTTCTGATATATGGTTGAATCATGTGATATAAGGTGGACATTTGTGCTTCCTGTTCAAGTTTCATTGTCTATTGCTATTTTTTTAAAAACTGCCCCAGATCAATGTTACAATGTGTGTTACATACGCATGTACATACATATCCATATTCATACACTCATAAATAATGTATACATACATAATCATATTTTCACAGATATACATATGTATTATTTTGTGATTTTAATGCACCAAATTATTTTGTTACTCTTGCCTGAGTAAGTTATGATCTAAGGAGAAAACAAAGAAAGAAAGATAAAAAGAAGAAAGAAAAAAACAGAGGAAAAAACACGAAGAGGAGGAAGAAAGATGAGAATGTCAAAAAAATAAAAAAAATAAAAATAAAAATGAATGAGTGGAATTTGTTGTTTTCTTTCTTTTTTTTTTTTCTTTTTTTTTGATGGAGTAGAATTACTGGTAAAAATAGTACTGTTAGCAAACAGACGTTTTACTGAATTTGTGTATCTTGTTTTCCATTGTTCAAATAAAGAGATCGAGCCACTTGCCCCAGCACTTCATACTCGCAATTTTTAAAATAAATGTATTTCTCTATTTCAAATTTCCTTTAAAAATAACTTTATATACTCTTCAAAAAAAGAAACGCAAAAGGGTACAAATGGGTTATAACTCAGATTTTATGTTTCCTACCGGTTCATGCTTTGTGAATATAAGGTCATTGCATGTCCCAAACACATTCCCACGGTTACATTCGATAAAACGCAGCTACTGTACAATAAAGTTCCAAAATGTGAATATTCGCAAAAACGCAGCCACGTGCAAACCATGTCACCACTGCACGTGCGTTGTCTTCACGTGCAACATGAACACCGACAGTATAAAAGTGCAGGGTGTTCGCTTGCCTGGCCTCTGTATCTGGCCGACAGTTGACAATCCAGGACATGCTACATCTCAGTGAACCGCAGAGAAACAATGCCATCGCCCGACTAGACGCAGGCGAATCCAGAACGGCCGTTGCCAGGGCATTCCATGTGTCCCCAAGCACCATCTCCAGACTGTGGGACCGTTACCAGCAACATGGATCAACATGTGACCTCCCTAGATCCGGTCGACCACGGGTCACTACCCCCGGGCAGGACCGCTACATCCGGGTACGCCACCTTCGGGAACGATTGACTACTGCCACCTCCACAGCCGCAGCAATAATCGGTTTGCGCAGGATATCCGACCAGACCGTACGGAACCGCCTACGTGAGGTAGGAATTCGTGCCAGACGTCCAGTTCGAGGTGTCATCTTAACACCACAACACCGTCGACTCCGACTGCAGTGGTGCCAGATTCATCGACAATGGCCTCAACTGCGATGGAGACAGGTGTGGTTCAGTGACGAGTCCCGATTTCTGCTCCGACGTCATGATGGAAGATGTCGCGTGTATAGGCGTCGTGGTGAACGTTATGCGGCAAACTGCGTGCAGGAAGTGGACAGATTCGGCGGGGGTAGTGTCATGGTGTGGGCAGCCATCTCACACACTGGCAGAACTAACCTGGTCCACGTGCAGGGCAACCTGAATGCACAGGGCTACATTGACCAGATCCTCCGGCCACACATCGTTCCAGTTATGGCCAACGCCAACGCAGTGTTCCAACATGACAACGCCAGGCCTCACACAGCACGTCTCACAACGGCTTTCCTACAGAACAACAACATTAATGTCCTTCCTTGGCCATCGATATCACCGGATTTGAACCCAATTGAGCATCTATGGGACGAGTTGGACCGACGCCTCCGACAGCGACAACCACAGCCCCAGACCCTGCCCGAGCTGGCAGCAGCCTTGCAGGCCGAGTGGGCCACTATCCCCCGGGACGTCATCCGTACTCTGGTTGCTTCAATGGGCAGGCGGTGCCAGGCAGTTGTCAACACACGCGGAGGCCACACCCGGTATTGACTCCAGATGACCTTGACCTTGGTGGTGTGTCCTATCACTTACTCACAATGGACTAGAGTGAATTGTGAACAATCCTGCAACATTTGGTAATTATCGGACTCACCATTCAATAATTAAATCAATTCTCCAAATGTTACGACAATGTGGTTTTGCGTTTCTTCTTTTGAAGAGTATAGTATTAATACATAAAATTCTTTTAAGCATTTTCATGGTGTAAATATAATATTTAATATTAATTGTTAACCAGTTTACAGTTTTAACCAAATCAGTATCTATAAATCCCAAAGATAACTACATTTTCATTAAGTGAAGTATGAACTCCTATTTCGTCAAATACCCAATTTTCTACAGCTTTCCAAAGCTTTTGTACTTCGGCACACTCATAAAACAAATATTGCAATGCTTCAGGCAAGTTTTTACACGTGTGTTGCTATTGTTAATAAACGGCTGCAATTTCCTTATGCTAAACTTAGACTATCAACTGTCAATAGAAAATTGGCTAACTCGCCAGTCTGTCCATTTTGTAATTAGAGCACTCTTACAACTCGATTCTCGTCGTATACAACTCCTACGACCCATTAGTTGTAAGTTGGCATTTGGGGAAATTACAACGCAACCATCGAGCTGACCAACTCCGCCGTGACAGTTGATAGTCTTATCCTAGCCGCAGCAATGTCTGTTTTCTAAAAAATACCCCAAAACAATATATAAGTATTTAGTTTTTATGAATTACCTTGAAAGTGAACAAAACAAAAGGTTATGATAATACTGTATTAGTGTATATAGTGGTTTTCAACGGTTTCTAGTTTTTAAGGGGGGGGGGGGGGGAGAGAGGGGTGATGGTGGTGATGGGATTGCTGGTAAATAAGTAATATAATAAAATCTGTTGGTGTACCTCGTGAAATGACTATCACAGATTGTCATGACAATTAAATGTTATTTCGCTCTGGACATAAACTTGATAATAACTGGTCATGGGCGGATCCAGAACATATTTGTAGGGAGGGGGGCAAGAAAAAAAGCGGCACATTGGCTGGTTAAAAGGGCATCTTAATAAAAGTTTAATATTTGCAGTTAATATGATTGCGTTTGTGTTTATATCACAGCGTACAGACGAAAGTGTACACTAAATGACTAGCTGCGGTTTTCTGTAGCGCTAGCTGCATTAATAAAAATTATTATGAGCTTTGAGGCCCGTCAGAGCATTTGTTTTTAAAGTGGTGTGGGCTAATGATCAGGGTCGTTGTTAAGCATGGCACGGGATGTATAGAGAGGTCCGGGGTCATGCTTCCCCGGGGAAATTTTAAAAACTGGATGGATTTAAACGCCTTTTTTTTGCATCTGAATCGCAAAATTAGCCATTTTTAAAACTATTTTAAGCATTATTTTGCATAATAATTATGTGGTTTTTCCCCTTGGCAATTGATAGCAAAAATACCCATTTTCAGACAATGATCACTTCCTCTTTTGGAGTTTTATAACCCCAAAATTATTAATTAGAAGAGTTCAAACCCGTTACTCTTAGATGTCTATAACTAAATCGTTAATTTTAGCGTTGACCGGGGACGGAAGAATGGGGAAAGGGGCCCGGGAAAAAGCCATAGAATCAACTTTGCTTCATATATAAGTATGACTATAACATATTTCATTGTAATTTGACTTTGATAACTTTTTTTAAAGGGCACTATTCCAGGGACGGATCTGTCTCGGTAGGGCAGATATAGTCTACAAAAAAAAAAAGAGAGAAGAAAACAAACACCCCCACCCCCCAAAAGGGCACTTGTAAATTATAACTTTAAAGGGCACTATTCTAGGGACGGCTCGGTCTAGGCAGGGCAGTTATACATAAAAAAAACAATACAAAGGGGCATTTGTAAATTATAACTTTAACTGGAACTATTCTAGGGACGGCTCTGTTTAGGTATAACAGTTATACATAAAAAACTATATATTTTTTTATTTTGACTAAAATAGAGGGTCTTAAAACCTGATATGAAATATTAATTTATTGCAAGGACATGCAAATCACCACAAATATTAAGAATTACCTCCTTTAACATAACAGCAAAAATACACACACACACACACACACACACACACACACACACACACACACACACACACACACACACACACACACAGTCCCGTTATAGATTCATTAATAATATATTAGCGGTAGTTTTTTTGTCTAAATCCAAAACCTCGTGAGCTCTACACTGTAATATGAAACATACTTTAAAATAAGTTAAAATACATTATAATAATGACAAACAATTCTTACCATCTATAAAGACCGACACCCAAACATAGTCCACAAAGAGATGTCTTGTTGGACTTTTCAGAGTGAACCAACCTCGCAACTTTACCCACGGCCTCAGGCACGAATGTCTCGATCTTTCGTCTCCAAGTTTCACGCCTGACCACACCATGTTCAAGGCCAGAATCGAGATAAAGTACTTACCTAGAGATACACGATGCTTAGAGTCACAAGTCCACAAACTATGCGAGGTATCTAGTTAACTGATCAAGAGTAGCTAGCTTTCAAATTGCGTCATCATGAGCGATGCGGTTATTGTCGTTTACCTACAACGTATCAGTTTGGGTGACTGAAAACACATTAAAGTCACTGACCAGACTTATTAGACACTAACGTATTTTCAGCTATTAGTATATATTACAAAAAAATTACACATTATTTAAAATTTATTAAGTACATTATCAGTTTTGGCAAATCCTGGTGTTTGTGATAGCTTCAAATTATTTTTTTTAAACGCAAAATACACGTAGATTCATATCTCGAAAACCACATGTATACCCAGTGATTTTAATGCATACTGTTAACCAGGCTAATATTGCGAATTTTAGTTTTAGTTTTTGTTGTCGCAAATGCTCACACTAGTGCACTTTCGCGTCATATACATTTCACGCACAACCGTTGGTAATCCTTTAAACCCAAAGTTAAACACATTTGTTTTCGCTGATTATACTTATTTAGGACATCAATTTCACAAATCTGAAGAATGACATCATGTCACCTTTGGGCATTTTGAGGTTTAAAAATGTATTTATTTACCTGGTAATATTGTCCCAGTAGTAAACACAAAATCAGGAAGGATTCATGAAAAATATTCGAGGAACTAAGTTTAAAACATGTTTTCTAGAACATTGAGACATGCTGATCAAAATGAGTTAGAGTGACCACTTCGTAAAGGGTCTACTATTTTCGATTTTGCAGCAAGAGATACTTTGTATGCCACATCCTACAGATAGGATAGTACATACCACGGCCTTTGTTATACCAATTGTAGAGCCTTTGCTGGAACGAAATATAGCCAATGAGCCCAACGACAGGGATCGATCCTAGGTCGACCGCGCATCACACGAGTTCTTTACCACTGGACTACGTCCCTCCCCAGTCTAATAAAAAGTGAATTAAAGGTAGTACTAAAGCAAATAACTTCCGGCTGGGTCAAAGTTCGAGGTGCACCCAACTTTTGATAGAGAAGTGAACACCACAAGTCCTGTGATTGGTTATAAATGTGAGTGTGTTGGTTGTAAAAAATAATAGTTTCATCTAGGTAAAACAAATGTGCAATTTTATTTCATCTAGTACCAATGTGTCAAGTAGCCTTGTGCTTGAAACATGTATGGGGTACCTGTAAAAAAAAGTAGTCGAATTTTGTGCGAAACTAGGGTAGTCATAGACGCTACCCGTTATCTCAGAAAGGAGCAGTTTGACCCCCATTTTTTTCTGATTCACTTTAAGTGTAAGGGGTGGTAGTATTTATATCCGTGGTGTTTATGTCGGTTGATACGTTGCAGGTAGGAGTTTTAGCCACATATGTTACTATTGTCGTCTATGGGATTTGATTTGGTAGTATACACCCTAAAAAGATACTACGTTTCCGGTAGAAGAAGCCTGTGTGACAGAAGAGGGTTTTCTCTTTGGTTTTGTTTACTCTCCACCTTTGCCTGCCTGTTTTTTCTTTCTCTCTTTCTACGTGCTTCTCTTCCTTTGTCTTTCTCTGTCTCTGTCTCTCGCTTTTAAAGTAAACGTTGATCCTGTGACAGCAACGGATTTCCTCCTTTTCTCTTTTTGACCAAGTTTCTAACTAATTCTATATTTTAGTCACAATTTAACGGGACTGTCCTGAGTTTGCAACCATTGTTAGATGTTTCCGTCTAAATTAAATAGAACCATTTTGGTGACTAAAATTACATATTCAATAAATTTTGTTGTTAACTATATCAGTGTCTTTATATTCAATGTTTTTTGCTCGCCTTCTGTAGCAGTCATTTTAAAAATTTTACTTCAAAATATATCTATTGTTTTTGCACGTACGAAATTATTGGAACGTAAAATCTGGTTTTAGGGCTACTACAAACATTAAGACGACAACAAACACCTTGTTTAAATACAAACCCTGATATTCTAAACATGAAAATATTATTAATATGATTAATATGTAAGTTTAGTCCTAAAAAGGATCTTTCAGTTGTAAACATGTTACAATGTATCAAGCTCACGATAGGCCCTTTGAAAAAATCCGAGATGTCGTTAACACAAATGTGACCATTCCTTTTTCTAAGTCACCATGCCATACAGACACTGATATTCTAAACAAGAAAATATCTTTAATATGTAATTATAGTCATCAAAAAGGCTCTGTTGGTCACAAACATGTTACAATGTATCAAGCTCACGATAGGCCCTTTAAAAATAATCCGAGATGTCGTTAACACAAATATAACCATTCCTTTTTTTCTAAGTCACCATGCCAGCAGATTTGGTCTCAGACGCTGTGTACTCTACGGCTATTTAGATTATTTATGTTACATCCGCCGCGCTTTTGTGTATTGATCATAAAAACATGAAGAGCAGGGTCTTATCGCCAAGTCGACACCAGGTGACCCCGACACCACAGGTGCTACAGCTCCCAAATCCATCATTAACAGTGGCACAAACATTTGAAAAACTATTAACATCGCTTTCACGGATGTCGACATCAACTCAAGAAGCTCCGCAGCATGGGTGTGAAGAACGTGACGAACGTGTTAACGACGTTCTCAATGTCTTAAAGCTCTACTTCAGAGATTTGTAAATGAGTTTTGAGAGCCTGTAACAACCTTCGAAGATCTCAGACTAGAAAGGGCATTCTTTAAAAGTACGTTGTCGTTAGGACTGAGTCGGGTTTTTTTCTTTCTTAATTATCAAAACGTCGTGATGGAGTGGGTTTAACCGCTGGCGTGAGACCTGGTTTCGTTTAATAGAGATAGTGATCAAAAGTTTCAGTCTGGAGACGGAGTCTTTTTGAAATTGTTAGTGGTAAAAACCCCCACTATTTTCTTTGACGAAATTGACACAAAGAAACCTTGTTTTTTCTTTGGTAAAAGATATTGTTGAATATTTAAAACACGTATTTTTCTTTTTCTTTCGAATGTAACACGAGCAATTTCAGAATGGTTTGCAATTACAGAAACGTCTCAAAGATTCTACAGATTACTCAAGACTAACAGGAAGACACGTATACTTCGTAAAGACTTTCTTAATTACAATTTGTGAGTGGATATGAAGAAACGTGACATGTGTCAGGTACGTGTGAGATCCCGGTAGCACAAGTTCAAAGAATTGTTTTACGTAATCTAGGAGAATACCGACATACTCTAGGAGAATACCGACGTACTCTAGGAGAACACCGACATACTCTAGGAGAATACCGACATACTCTAGGAGAATACCGACATACTCTAGGAGAATACCAAGTTAATAGATTCAACATATTTCAGCCAAAATAGAAAAGACAAACTTCCGTTCACTGTATTCTTGACATTCGTAACGAGAGAAGGGACAAACAACGCACGATTCCTGTATATATAGAGAGATATACTGAAGGAACGGTTTCGATTTACTTCGATAGAAAGATTCTGTGTGACTGAGACAAGGCAACTGAAAGCGGGGATTTATTTTCTATATATTATTCTTAACTGGAAGTTCGTACTAATTAAGGAACAGTGACACACCATTAAAGCATTTCTACAGATACGTGTCCATACTACAACTGTGACCAATATTTTTCGATTAGCTTGAGTAAGTTTCGAAGTGACAAATATTCCAAATACATAATTAAATGACACACGACGATGAGTTTCTAATATGCTTTTTATTTGAAATCATTTGTAAACATTTCACACATTTCGGACAATACAGCAATAAGGGGCAGTATACCTCTTACATATCTGAAATTTAAAGTATAAACTGTCAGTAAAAGGACAAGTAGTAAGCTACATAAAATAAAGATCCTGAGTGTTAGATGGATTTCACATGCTAATATGTCATACAATATATCATAAATACAAGTTATACCTCCTACATATCTAAAAATTGGAAAATAAAAACACGCTAAAACAATACCAAAACATTAAAACAAAATTAAAATTGGAAACAACCCTCACCACAAATACACAAACCCCAAACAAAACAAAAATAAAAAAAACAAAACATCAAGAACAACAAACAAGAAAGACCCTCTCCAAAAACATAAAAAACCCATCCCAGGCAGTAACAAGCCTTCCCCCTCTTACACAATGTCGTGTGTTACAACGACTGTTGACACGAGCGGGATCGCCTATAGAGGAAACTCCAAGCAGGTGCCCGACTGGGAAATCGCCGTCAAGGCGTCGATCGTCGTGGGCGTCGAACTGATGGCGTGCGTGGGTAACCTGCTCGTCATGGCCATCGTCGTGCAGTCGAAGAAGATGAGGACGACCACCAACTACTACATCGTCAACCTCGCCACCTCGGACCTGCTCGTCGCCATCGGCCCCATGTGGATCTTCCTCGTCAACGACTTCACTGATGGGTGGGTGCTCGGCGCTTTCCTCTGCAAGTGTAACGCGTTTGTTCAGAGTACGTATTATTGTATTCATTTCTCTCTGTGTCTCTCTCTAACTTTCTCTGTCTGTCTCTCTCTCCCTCCCTTCCTCTCTATTTCTCTCTCTCTACCCCCTCTGTTACCCCTCTCTCTAACTATCTCCCTCTCTCTCTTTCTCTGTATGTGTGTATATTAATCTCCCCTCTCTCTCTCTCTCTCTCTCTCTCTCTCTCTCTCTCTCTCTCTCTCTCTCTCTCTCTCTCTCTCTCTCTCTCTCTCTCTCTCTCTCTCTCTCAGTCATGCATCTCAACAACCATGTCAGAAAACAATCAGCAATCGTTTTAAAATGCCCTGAAACATCGTTAAACAAACATTAATTTCTCTTACAGTTGCTGCAATGTGCGCCAGCGTCTTCACTTTGATGGCCATCGCCGGCGACCGCTTCTTCGCCATCATCTTCCCGCTCAAGTCGCGCGTCACCCAGCGCAAGGTGAGCGTCGTGATCGTCATCATCTGGATCTCGGCGTTCTCGATCGCGATGCCGCCGCTGTTCGTGTACACGTACCAGGAGCGCCAGTGGCTCGACTACGTGGAGCGCTTCTGCACTGACGTCTGGCCCGTGGTGAACACGTCAGCTAGCTGCGACCACGGCCTCACGTCTAAGCGAGCCTACTGGAGCCTGGTGGTGGTCGTGCTCAACTGGGTGCCGATGATCGTGATGATCATCCTGTACACCGTCATCATCATCAAGCTGAGGTTCAACAGAGTCGTGCCCAGCAGCGGCGCGCTGTCCATGTCCGCCATTCAGCAGAGGTCAAAGACGAAGGTCAGTTATCTCCCTTTGTTTTTATTGTTGTTTTGTTTCCCATTGTTATTATACTGTGGGTTGGGTAGGGTTTTTGTTTGGTTGTGTTCTTGTTTTTTTGTCGTGGTATAAACACTAATCAGTAAACCATCTGAAGGTCCAAAACACGTCTGTGTCCGCCATTCATTTCAATTTATTTTCGTGCTTATATCCAATTAAGGTTCAAGCACGCTGTCCTGGGCACACACCACAGCTATCTGGGCTGTCTGTCCAGGGCAGTGGCTTATTTGTTAATTGGTTAGTGATTAGTGAGAGAGAAGAGGGTGTAGTGGCCTTACACCTACTCATTGAGCCCTTAAGAACTCGCTCTGGGTGGGAGCCGGTACCGGGCTGCGAAACCTGTACCTACCATCCTGTAGTCCGATGGCTTAACCACTGCGCCACCGAGGCCGGTGTCCGCCATTCGGTAGAGATACAAGACGAATGCCAGTCATCTCCCTTTTTTTTTTCTTTTTTTTTTAAATGCATTTTTGTTTTGTTGTTCCTTTTTGTTGGGTGGTGGTGATAGTATTAATATTAATCAGTAAACGAACTGAAATTTCCAACACGTCCATACATCCAAGACAAATGTTAGTTGTCGCCCTTTGATTTTTTCTTTTGTTTGTTGTTTTAGGTGCTTTTGTTTAATTTGTTGTTGTTCCGAGTTTTTGGTTATGGTATCAATCAATAAACACAACTGAATGTTCATGCACGTCTAATGGGGAAATAGGGGTGCACACCATTTTAGTTCCTCTTGAATTTTTTTCTATGGGAAAGTAGTTGTTGTGTGAATTAGGATCACTGGAGGAAAAGTGGATAGCCGACTTCCAAGAATTTCATTTGATGACTCAGTTAATTAGTATTTATTTAAAACGTATTGCTACGCTTTACAATGAATGCATTTATAAACCTGAATATGAATACTGATATGTGGACTTTGTAGTCTGTTTCAAACTTTGAGATACGTCACTGTATGTCAACAATGCAGTTACATACGGTGATTTTGCAATATTGTTCTGCTGTTGTAATTTGAAACCGTCCAGGGCCCTGTTCCACGAAGCGATCTTAGCCCTAAGATCGCCGTAACTGCACAGCTAACATATGCACTTAGGGTGATGTTAAGGTGATCGCTTTGTGGAACAGGACCCAGTACGGTATCATAAGGTTAACACTAAACGTAGTGCATACAGCCTTTGTGCTTAAAGTTTTTTGTTTGTGTGGGTTTTTAAAAATAATACTGTAAATATTTAAAGAGACTGTCATGAATGTTCAGCCCTAGAAAGACTACCGTTCTCCCCATCAAAATAAACACACAGCCTGTTTTTTTTTTTTTTTTTTTTTTTTTTTTTTTTTTAAATCACTATCTTACCGTGACATGTTCTAAATATAAAGCTCTATACGGATGGAGACATTTGGAATGACCTATGGCCAAATTATTTCTAATTTCATTTGGCCGTTGGAAAAAATACTAAATTGGCACGTACACTAATGTAGACATAAATCGATTTTTAGATACTACAAACCATTACGATATCCAGAAATGCATTGATTATACAGATATTCATATCCTAAGCAAGAAAATATAAGTAAATTGTGATTCAATAAAGTAAAACTATTTGATTTGCAGAAAACCTTTTAAAATGGCTAAAAACTCAGTAAAGTCTCTTTAATTACCGCTATAGCCTCTATTAGAAATTCGCGAGAAAAAATAGGCAGAGTTACGTCCCCTAACCACTAACCATTTCCGGCGCATTCCGGTTACAGCAAATATGGCTGATGACCACAGTTGTTTGTGAATCTTCAGCTGAAGATTTATGCATGCCAATCCCTACACACAAATACCACGATTTATAGCCTCTTAAATGGAATATACAGGGCCGGATTTAGACCTTGGGGGAGGGGGTGGGGGGGGGGAGGGGCGGAGCACTTCAGATTCGGGGGCCCCTCAACATAGAAATTAAATTATATGACAAATAAAAAAATGAACTAATTTTATAATTATTACATTTTTTTTTTTTTATAAAGGAAGTCCTTAGTATGGGAGAGCCCTCTGACGGGGGGTCCGGGGCAACTGCCCCTTTGCCCCCTTATAAATTCGGCACTGGGAATATATACATATATTTTAACTATATATTTATGTTTTCGCCACCAGGTCGTGAAGATGTTTTTCTCCGTGCTAATCGTGTTTATTATCTGCACGGTTCCGTTCCAAGTGTCCAAGCTGTTCGAACTCTACAGAGATGCCCAGCGCGAGAGGGTAAGTCGTGAAGATCACTTGCAGGTTCCAATGTACCAAATCAATTACTATTGCCGATGATAATAACGTTTACTAATAAAACTGATATAAAAATACACCCAGGCAGTGTACCAATAAAAATGTGTCGCACCTCGCATTTAATCTACCTGCAAGAAAATAGGGGTAGGGGTAGGGATGGAGGTGGTGCTTATAAGAGATTTAATTAATGTTTTTAAAGCAAACCGTATTTTTACAAATCGCGGTTCCATTTTAGGGGTACTCTGGACTAGTTTCAACTTCTGGTGTAACCTGTATAACAAATAAAAGTGTATTTATTTATTAGCTATGGATATTGATATTTGCACAAATAATCTATGTCACATATTACTATCAATCACAGTGGCAAATATCTGACGGTGCATCTCGAACATTGACATGGAACATTCTTCTTTTGTACAATGCATCCCAAAAATAATCAGGGCACTTTAACCACTGCGTAGGACCGACACCGGATATTGGTTCTGTCGTAGCAATATATATTGCTACATATCGTAATACCACGACTGAAGTACGGTAATAAACCTGTTTTACTATATAACTTAGAGTTATAACTGATAATAAGCAATTATAGACCTATATTTATGACTTTTAGCAAACAAATACGCCAAACAGTTAATTACATGTGAGTAAACGGTTTAAACGTCGTTCGAGATTATAAACATAACTGTTGCAATTCGCCGTAAACCACCGCCATTTAAATTGTTTAATGGAAAAATGCGTTATTAAGCGTAATGTATGCTGCAGTGTTAAAGTTATATAAAATTGTATGAACTTAATTAAAGGGACAGGCCTTAGTTTCAACCCGTGAAAATTAACACTAAGTTTAGTTAATCTACAAACCTGTAACACATTTAGATAAAGATACAACTGAGTTAAACATTAATCTGTGACTTTGAAATGGTGAAATACCATCAAAAAATAGACTAAAACTCGACTCCATAGCTGTTACTTCTCAAACGCATGTGCGTTTTTTAAAATATGAGAAATGCATTTTGTGATAATAAAACACTAGGTTGACCAAAAACACTTCGAATGTACGGAAATGGATAATCTAAACAATAGAATGTAAGTAAAGTATGATTTCTGTTATCAAAAACAGCTCTAATAGTTAAAATATGTCTTAGTATTTAAAAACTATGACCCTTTAATTGTAAGTGATCTACTAACAAAGTTATTAATAGAAAACAAAACTTTAATCATTATTTTCTCTACTTGTGCCAGTAAGATTTGTCGCTACGATAGTATCAATATCCGGTGTCGATCCCACACGGTGTATATTCACAGAAGTAAGAAACCGGAAGTCTATGATAGCAGAAAAAGAAGAAGAAGAAAAAAAACCCCTACAAAACAAAACAACAATTATATTATGACCTGTGTAATGTTTGTCCTTTGGTACGATACATTAGTATTGTCTTTTGTCATATGGTATGATCAATTTGTATTCGAGTCTTTGGCAGAGTAGATAATACACTAGACTGCCAAATACCATGCGAATCGGTGCTGTAGGTTAGAAACTTGCCAATTAACACTTGGTGTTTTTAAATATTATGTCATATGGTATAATACATTAGTGTTATAGTCTTCTGTCATATGCCATGGTAAATTGGTACGATAGTCGTCTGTAATATAGTATCGTCAATTGTAGTATCTATCCAAGATGGCCACCATTTCATGTTATTGGCTATAACTTCCATCATAATAAACCTGGAATAACATTTCTATTGTCGACCCATATGTGTGGTTAAGGAATTCATTGAAACCGTTTAGAAGGTTTATCTGGGATTATACCATGGGAAATACGGTATAATATTTATGATATATATATTTTTTCAGCTCCCCACGTGGTACAACCCAGTGTATTTCTCCGCCATCATGCTGATGTACACAAACAGCGCCATAAATCCCATCATATACGGCGGGCTTAACGAAAACTTCCGCAACGGATTCAAAGACCTCATCAACAGAATACTGAACCGGAGATCGGCTAGGGAACTGGCCTTCTTGAACGCCATTTCGACGAGGACGAGGCCAAGCATTGTGGACGACCTTGGAACGAAGCCGAGTTACGATCATGTGAATCGTCCGCAAGACTCAGATCTGGAACAGAAGTACACCAGTCATCCGAGTGACATCGATGCCGTGCTGGACTGATCATTGGAGTGACATTGGTTTTTCCCAATGGACAATTTGACAAGAGCTTGTATCTGTCAGAGGTTCAAGCACGCCTGCTGCGAACGTATCCGCCGAGTTCGGCCAAACATGTACGCAAAAGAGGTGAACATGCGAACTTTATTTTTTAGTTTTATGTGTGTCTTGGAGCTGTCTTAGAAGTGATCACATACAAAGGATAAGGTAGAAGGTGTTTATTTTTAGTATTCACCAAGAACAAAAGGTTAAATCTATTACTGGCATATAGGAAATCAGCAACTACCAGCATCATTGCCAATGGCTGAACAGCAC